>NW_005871099.1:3558426-3634179 GCF_000147115.1 Myotis lucifugus | reverse complement strand
CCCACTGCCGGCAGCGCAAGCATTGCCCAGCCCCGCTTCCCTGAGCCTTGGGTCAACTTCGCCCCTGGGCAGCCCTCATCCAAGGCAACCGTGTCCCTCGGCTGCCCCGTGGCCCTGTCCCCTGCCCATTGCTTGTTCCAGAAGGTCATTCTGCCGTCTGGTCTAATTAGCATATTAGTTCTTTATTATATAGGATGAAATCCTTCCTTCAAAAGATGGTTTACTTATATGCCTGTAATAGGTGAACTTCCATCTTCTCTCAAAGAATGGTACCCTAGCATACTTTTACCTCCCAGACTGGCCTACATTTTTTTGTTCCAAACATCTTACAACACCATGGAACCCAATTTGAAACAATCTCTTTGGTAGTCTCTTGATAATAAAAATGTTTGATCTAATGATTCATTTAGAAACAATGCTATGCTTGCTTTAAGGGAGCTCTCTGATTATTTAAAGAATAATAATCTTCTCCCACTTATTCACAAAAATAATATTTTGACATGAATTATCTAGTTTTTCAGAAAAGACAGTATGGTATAAAGTAAATAACAGTGGGTTTTGAGCAACAAAATTTGGTTTGGCTCCATTTGCCTCTGTTTATAACCTAGGTGACCTTGGTCAAGTCTAACTTCTCTGAAACTCAATGTCCTCAAATATCTAATGTAAACAACTACCTCTACTTACCTCAAAGCATTGTTGTGAGATTCCAATAAGGGCCCTGACTGGTGTGGCTCAATTGGTAGAGCATCATTCCATGCGCCAAAAGGTCACAGGTTCAATTCCCAGTTAGGGCACACACCCAGGTTGCAGGTTCTATCCCCAGTTGAGGCCCATACAGGAGGCAAACATTTGATGTTTCTCTCCCACATCAATGTTTCTCTCTCTCTCCCTCTCCCTTCCTTTATCACTCAAATCAATAAAAACATATTTTTAAATGGTAAATATATAAAAGTGTTTTTTTAATATTTATGCTGGTAGCATTCACATTCTGTACTACAACCCTAATTTCCCCAGAACCAGGTGATCAATTTTTGTTCAACATTTAAATTGATTGTGGATTCACTTACTTTAAAGCTTGATAATAATTACTTTTTTCATAAAATATCAATTTATAGTCATAAATACTTCAGAAATTAAACTTCCAATAATAAGTATATATTTATACTTTAATTACTAATTATTTACTCCAAGGGAAGTAAATATTTAGAAATGATAAATAAATCTGAATGGCATGGCCTGTTTCTTTTACTGTCATTGATATGGCAATTAAAGTTCATGGGAACCCAATCACATTTCTATTCTTTTTAAAAATATTTTATTGAATTTGAGAGAGAGAGAGAGGGAGAAAGAAAGAGAAACATCATTGTGAGATTGGAATATTGATCGCTGCCTCCTGCATATCCCCCACCAGTGATTGAGTGGGAAACCCGGGCCTGTGCCCTGACTGAGCATCAAACCAGCAACCTTTTGGTGCATGGAATGACACCCAACCAACTGAGCCACATCAGCCAGGGCCCAATCACTTTTCATATACAAGTTCAGGATTCCAAAAAGGACATGAAAGCTAACGTTCACCTTTTTGGCTTTCCAAAGGCCAAGGCAGAAGCCAAAGCCAATTAGCAAATCTGGGCCAAATTTAAAGAAGGAAGATGCATCTTTAAATGTGTTTAAACTTCGTGAGTCCTTTCTCGTTTTCTCTGTTATTTTCTTAATTTTTGTCGTATTCCTATTTTGTGGAAATATCATTTCAAATCCCTCCAAGGGTCATTCATAAAGATTTATTCAAGTCTGAGTTTGTGTGGTAAGTAGGGAAGGCCTGCTTCCCCCAGGTGTAATCTGCAGTCTCAAAAGGCCCTGTGCTCAGAAGGACTCTCAGTTTAGTGCTCAGCGTCGACATCTGAAATTCGTAATACTTGTTGAACAAGGGGACCCATTTTATTTTTACTGGGCCCCACAAATTATGTAGTTGTTCCTGGTTCTAAGTCTACTCTTTCTTCTTAGGTCAATTTTACTCAAGGTTAATGTTTACCTTGTTTCCTTATTTTGAAGTTGCTTCTTCTCTGAAACTCTCTACTCATCTTTGGTTGTCTATTCACTTTTTAAAACTAAGCAATTGAAAACGCTCTTGGTAAACCTGTGTCTGCAGACAGGGCTTTGCTCAGGCAAGAAGCCTTCCTCTCCCTGCAGGAACTTAAAGCTTGTTCTTGGGACACTCATTTTCTCCACAGAACAATTTTCTAATTAAATGTAATAGTGATACCATCACCTTACAAGTTAGGGTCACTCCAAGGTACAAAGGAAAACAGGCCTGTCTTTATCCTCCCATGGGTAGCAGAATATACCTATATAAAACATTTCCTCAGAAAAATCTATTTTCAGTCCTGATCTTGCTATTTTATCATCAAATATCTAACAAATGATTTTTTCAAGAGTTAAGCTATAGAAAAAGTTAAGGTTGGTTAAATGGGAGAAATGCTGTTTGGAGTAGCTAAAGGAAAGTCACTTTATAAGTAAGGTGGTTCAGGCATAGAAAATATCGAGGACATTTCAAGATAAGGGACTTTGTATTTATTGTGGACATAAGAAAATGTTAACCCCTGTGTGTCCCCAAGCAAGCATATGTGGGCACTTCGTCATGCATATGTTTAACCATAGAGAGAACCGATACATTAAGGAGAGTTTGGGATGTGTGAAGAAGGATGAGGATGCTGAGAAAAATTAGTAAAATTAAGTGTTACTTTAATCTGTCTTATTCTCACCCATTTCATATTCAAAGTGTTAGTACCTTAAAATTTGAAAATACCTTTAAGATGTAGTCTTCCCAGTAATCAGAAATTCCTCTCTTAAAAGGTGCTCAAATGATAAAAATTCATTTCTACACCTCAATCTGTGTGAAAGACACAATTTAAATTGGTAAAAAAATAAGATATGATTTTATATATTGTATGTCATATATAATACATAGTGTATATATGTTAATTCATATTATATTAATTATATATTCATTGTATTATATTTATATAATTATATTAAATATTATGGACATCATTACATATGAAGACCTTCCTGTTTTGTTTCCTGGTTTATTCTCCAGTATACATTTCCATAAGTAAATTTTCAAATAAAAAACACTAAATTAAAATGAAAGGTCTTACCATAGAACTGTTGTTACTAAATGGCTTTATTATACAATGAAACCCCCAAATCATTTATAGACTTGTGGGAGATACATATATATGTGCAAGTGTATTTGTATATGATTCTTTTTCCTGAGAGGAGGAGAGAAAGAAGATTTAGAATGATTATCAAATTCTCCTGTAGATCTTAACATCTGTATGGCAAAAACAAAATCACTCCTTTATATAAAACTAAGGACACAGAGCAGTGACAAATTGGGACAAGTAGAAGGATAGGTTTCTTCAATTTCTTGTCATTGCCACTCTTAAATAATTTGATTATCATTGTCTTGGAGAATAATATAAAAGACACTTAAGATTTGGTGATATAAAAGT
Organism: Myotis lucifugus; assembly: GCF_000147115.1. NCBI lineage: Eukaryota > Metazoa > Chordata > Mammalia > Chiroptera > Vespertilionidae > Myotis > Myotis lucifugus. Next base: position 3,630,667 of record NW_005871099.1, on the reverse strand, counting down.
TCTATGAATTGATAGCATTATCTATTATTTGGCTGTAAATCTGGGCCAGAAATATGTCATGGCTGTCACAGTATCTGCCTGCTCCTTGAGAATGAGGGTGTTCTAGAAAAATCACACTTCAAATGACTTTCATCTAGGGAACAGGACTGGCAGAGGATCTGGGCATCAGTGACAAATAGCTTTCTCTCTTAAATTGGGGAATATGTGAATTGTGATAAAATTATTGGCAATAGATTACATATTATTTTTAAATAACTCCCCTATTTTTTATTATTGATTGATTTTAGAGAGGAGGGGAGAGGGAAAGGAGAGAGAGAAAGAGCGCACGCGCGAGAGATATTGATTTGTTATCCCACTTATTTATGCCTTCATTAGTTTATACCTGTATGTGTCCTGAACAGGGATGGAACCTGCAATCTTGGCATATCCAGACAATACTCCAAACAACTGAGCTACCCAACCAGGATTTTAAAATATAAAAACAGAAATAAAATAATAATAATTAAATTATATTATTTGGATTAGAAAGATACATTTATCAAAACATACAAAGAAAGCAATTTCAAACTTTCTACCATAAAAAAACCTCACTTTCTTATTTTTTCTAAAACAATACTGATCTTCATTTGTAGCATCATTTATTTATCCTTATTTTTGTATGTACTTGATACTAGAGATGTTTATAATATATACTAGAGCAGGGGTCCTCAAACTATGGCCTGCGGGCCACATGCAAATACAAATATTGTATTTGTTCCCGTTTTGTTTTTTTACTTCAAAATAAGATATGTGCAGTGTGCATAAGAATTTGTTCATAGTTTTTTTTTAAACTATAGTCCGGCCCTCCAACGGTCTGAGGGACAGTGAACTGGCCCCCTGTTTAAAAAGTTTGAGGACCCCTGTACTAGAGGCTCAGTGCATGAAATTCATGTGTGGGTACAGTCCCTAGGCCTGGCCTGCGATCAGGGCCTTCTTCCCCAGTTGCCTGCAGCCAGCCCTGCCCCCACCGCCACCCACCCCGGTTCCCCGTTCGCCATCGGGTGATCGGAGCATGATGGCCAGGGGAAGGGACCATGAGGTGGGCCGTTCCCGCCTGCTCACTGGCCCCTCCACCCCCCACTGCAGGTTGTTCTCTGTGTGTGGGGTGACTGATGGGGCAGGGACTTGGCCTGGTACCATCTGCATCCCCTGCCACCTACCCCCAGTTCCCCGCTCTCCATCAGGTGAAAGGTGGTCAGTGCACCTCATAGTGACTGGTCGAGTGGTCTTTCTGGTTGTTCCACTGTTAGGGTCAATTTGCATATTACCCTTTTATTATATTGGATAATTTATTTTTAAATATATTTGATTGTACACTCGATGTATTCAGAAGGAGCTCTGGTTTTCATTTATTTTTATGAGAAGCAGCTGGATGAAGAGAGTTCTGCATCTCTTTTAAAAAAGCGATTGAAGGTGTCCATAGGCATTAAGAACATGTGTCCTGAAGTCAGGTTTGAATCCTAGTTTCAACACTGACCTTTTGAGCATCTTTGGCAACTTATTGAGGACGATTATAAAAGTGTACCATCTTCACAGAGAGATTGTGAGGATTGTAAAGAGGTTGTAAAGCACCTGAAACCATGCCTGGCAGATAAGCACTCACTAAATGCCTGATAAGATACTGCTACTGTTGTTGCCGCTGCTGCCTGTATTGGACATCAATCCATTTGGATTGATGGCCCAGCAATCCATTCCCCCTCTTTTGAGAGAACACTGATTTCCTTTGGGGGAAATTGCCACTCCCACTATGTGTGGCCTTGGTGGGACTGTAAATTCAGATGCCCCCCTTTCCCACAACGAGGTCCCTGGAGATTTCCTACATCAGAGCCTGACTCTTATTGCCCTACACAGCAGCTGTATGGGCTTGTGTGCCTCCTGAGCTCAGCCACTCTCCCACAAGACTGTAAATACCGAACGTCTAATAGATGTGGAGCCATTTTAAAAATATCTGATATACTCTTTCTTTTTTAGGAATGGCTCTTTATCTCTCTCCTTCCCTGAAGGTGATAGGTTTATTCCCTCTGGCCAAGGAGGAGGGGTGGAGGAGTAGAGGTGTGGAGGAGAGAAGACCGAGATCCCCACTTAAAGTGCTTCTTTTTCCTCCTGAAAAATTCTGTCTCTGGGTGCAATGATAGATGGTCTCAGCAGATAATAAAGTTTCCGTTTTGTCTCAGTTTAATAGTGCCTCTCCTCTCAGAATAATGTGCTTAACTGTATTTATTTGGACTGACAAGGTCTACCAGCCCCGGACACAGTGGGAGGGGAGGGGGGGACAATGATTGCTTGAGAAGGAAAGCACTTCCAGATCTCAACTGACTGTCACAAGCTATAGACAGGAGGGCCATGGGAAGCGGGACTAATTCATTAGAGAGATAGTGCCTGGAAGAAACTGTCAAATTCTTCCTGCTCTTGAGACCCGGGTCACCTTGTTATAGTGATAGGCACAAGGACAGCAGGAGAGTGGGACTTACTGAAGTGCTATTGCCAAGGAGAGGCTGTCAGACCGTTTCAGCTACGGAGACTCTAAAAGCCTGGTGGCTCTTGGGCCCACACTTGGTTTTGCAACCTTCCCTTTGCTTCTGGGAGCTCCCTCAGTATCTTTTCAATAAATGTCCTGAAGTTGCCCAAAAGTGGTTTCTGCTACTTGGAGCTGAACACTAACTGAATCGATGCTGTATAATAACACTTATGAAATAAACTCCTGAAAATTAGTGCTAAGAGAAAATTTGTTTTCCTGATATTGTATTGTGCTTTCCAGGAGATAATTGATCCTATTTTTCTTTTTGCTTAGCTGCCAGGAAGTTTAGGAGTAGAATAGCTCATAACTACAAGTAACTATCTTTAAGTTAAACTTTTTTTTGGGGAAAAATAATGTTCTTTTTTTCTTACCAGTGCATCTTTACCGTATTTTAATTTTTACCTCATTTTAATTTTTAGCTACAGAATTGCCTTTATCAAAAGTTGCTTTTCTTATGCTTAAATGGATGCATAATAAATAACAAAACTCTAAAAATTATAACCAAGTCAAAGATAGAAATGGCACATTTTTATTTCAGACTATTAAGCATACCTCATTTTCATCTACCCTGCTATTCTCCTACATGTACCCAGATGAATCAACTGTGAAGATGCCATTTTTACTTCAATGTAGTAAATTAGTCTTTAAGTTTCTTTTAAACCTGATATTTGCATATGTGCACAGGTATGAAACTTTAGTGTCAGTAAGTCAGATTATCATGAACATTTGCCCAATTCTTTTTTCCTTCTGATATTTAATGTCATTGGGCCCTTTTCTTTATATTTAAACTCTTCAGTGACACTCACTAATGATTAATGACCCACTGGCTCGTGCTGCCTTACAACATGAAAGTCACCGAAATGCCTTTCCCCTGGAGAGCAATTATTCTATGGAACAATATCCCCTACCTGGTGCACTGAAGTCCCCAAAGCTGGCTGTTAAACTTGCAGTTGTAATTTGTGAAAAAGTCCAGAAAGCCAAGTTTTGAACTGTTGGGGATTTTATGCACAGCTTCATTTTACTGGAACAACTTGTTACTTTTCTGCCTTTGCTTGCAAAGATTTTGAATAAGCGGCGGGAATGGCAAAACCTTGAGTTAGATGCATTTCTATTTAAGTCCAAGAATACCTAACTGGGAGTTCAGTATTTCCCAGGTTTTTTGTTGGTGAAATTATACAGCTGAAATTAGAAAGAAAAAAAAACACAGAGAGAAAGTCAGGCATATGTATGTGTTCAGATGCCCAACCATTTTGATATTTTGATTGGGTCAGATAATCAGAAAAAGGATGCAGCTCAGGCATCAGAGTTACATTTTGAAATAGCATAGGATTTCAATATATAATTCTGCATGTAAATCTCTGGTCCTCAAAATAAAGGATGTTTCCAAATCTGATATTTTCCTTGTTAGCAGAATATTTGGCTCAGAATAAGTGTATAAATAAAGCCAAAATTATTAGACTTGTAAAATTTTTTTAAAAATGTCATATACCTATTTGAGATTTTTGATACTAAAGGATACCTTGTCAGCTTTTCCTCTCTGCTTATAAAATATAATAATGCATTTTTAATGAATCAGTCAGTCAAATAGTAAAATATCGCTTTTATGTGCCTTCAACTGTTTTGATGCTATGAAAGGTACAAGTGACAGTAGTTCTACACAATAAGCATTTACAGTCTCTTTGGTAAGATAAATATACCACATTCATTAGAACACAGTAACATACCAGAGCATGTGATAGTGATGAAAATCATGTGAATTCAGGAAATAGAGAAATCATTATAAACTTCCTCAATCACAGAAGATGGAACATTGATTTTGAGCTGAGTCTTTCAACATGGCTAAAGTTTGAATACAAAGAAGAGGTGTAAGAAGGATGGAAGAGAAAATTATTTTAAAAAAAAAGGTGGAACAGAAATAAGGTGACTTGTGGCCTCCCTCAAGCGGAGAGTGAATGTTAGACAATTCTAGAAAAAAGACTTAGATGAGAAAGACTCAGAAACCCAGAAGAAGTGCTTTGACTAGCGAGTGGCTGTGAATATTGACAGGCCACTGATCTGAGGCCAGAGCAGTAGATGATGGAGTGTAGGCAAGGGAGCCATCTGAAGGCTCTTTTGACCATTTAAGTCTGAGGTGATGAAAGCCCAGAGTAGTGAGGTAGCTATGGGAATCACACAGGGGAGGCCACGATGAAGGAATGAGAACTCCTGGGGACAGACCATAATTAGACGATGAAGGAACAGAATGAGTAAAAGATGGCTCCAAAGTTCTAGTCCTTTCAGATGACTAGAAGAATAATAGTGTCTGTGAGAGATATGATACAGTTAGGACTTGATAAATTGAATATAGTGGCAAGACAGTTCAGTGGTGATACCTTACAAGCAGTTAGAAATATGACTCAGGAGAGCTGCTGTGAGATCCAAGATATACATGTATATATCTCTTGAGATGGAAGTGTTTCTATGACATTTTGACACTTGGGTGAGTGCCATAGAAATTAACAAACAGGAATCCGAGAAAGTTCAACTGATTTCAATTTGAATGTAAGTAAAAATAAAATGTCATATTAAGAATTATTTATTCAAACTCACTACCCAGTGATTGCATTTAACTGCCTCAGCCACTCTGTGCATAAATCTCCTTATCTGTAAGCTGGAGATAATAACCCTGGCCTTTCCCAACTCAAAAGAAAGTATCTAAATCTTTTCATCCTAATTATGCTTCATACTTATTTAAAAATGCCTGGTCAGTCAATTAGTAAGTGAAAAATATGTTTGTGTGTTTGAATTTTGTATTATCTCAGTGATATAAGATATACATGTAACATATAAACTATATATGGCAATTTCTGACTAATGTGCACATCTACCTCTGTTACTTATTGATAGCTTACCTGCACTATCCAGCTATGGAGCTTATCCTGTGTTAGTGTAGAGTATATCACTTATCTTACCCAACTGATGGGTAACATTACCCAACAGATGTCTAACTAATCTACGGCAACCTACCACCATCTGCTCAGCACAGCTTCTCCCATTCTAGAGGGCTGTGGAGAGCAGTGGAACATGGCTGCAGGGACAACTGTGGGAGGAGGAGAAAGAACTGGAAAGAGCGTGCCCTGTTCCCCAAATACCATCAGGCTGTTAGCAACCACAATATTCCACAATTCTCCTGCTGCAGAGGAGAGGAAGTGGAATGGAAAGAGAAGGAAGAGGCAACAGGTAAAACAAGAAGGTAGACAATGGGGAAAGGAGAGGACAAGGTTAAGTCCTTTTCAGTCTTCAACAAGTTGTAGAGGCCCTCTTTACTTTATCACTTAACACTCCACTCCTATTTCTAAGCCCTTAATCTGAGATACTTGAATTCTTCTGTGTCTTCTCTGTCTTCTCTCTGGAGTCCTTGCTCTCTGTAATCTTCAGGTCCAGAGTTTTGAAGGCAGTATCACTAGTGTATAATTGGGGACAGTCTTGTTTGCCATCATCTATCAACACCTAGATGGACACAAAAGCTGGAAAAGTGAGAAATGAGAGAATTTTCTGCCCTTTGCACTATGATGCAATCTCAAGAGCAACCTTCTCAACCTCAAAGGTCACTATTGAAAAGAAATCCATGTCACTGAAAATGTGAAGATTTTATTGTTCTTTTTCTCTCCTTTCAATATATATGGTGCATGTTCAAAGATATTTTTAGCCCTTAAGCCTTGGGAATTCTATTTTACACTGTTCTATTTATAATATGTTTATTATATATTTTAATCTCTAGGCCTGCTTCAGTCACTAGCATTTTCTGATTTCCCAATTTTTTAAATTAAATATTTTAAATCTTCTCTACAATTCTGTATGAAAGAAAGTATTGAACAACAATTTTTAAAATTATTTTTCCCCAATTCTGCTTTGGTAGCTTGAGGAAAATAACATTGATGTCAGTCTTTTTAAGAGCGTGTCATCTCTAAAATTCAGTTCTCTCAATATAAACTTGGAATAATAATATTTATCTTACTGGGCTCTTGTGACCTTTAAATTAGGCAATGTGCTTAGAGTATTTGGTAACAACTATTATAGACTATGGTTTTATAATTCTATTTTCTATTATTTTTTAATAAGAGAATCACAAATGTTTTGCAATATGGGATGACTTCAATAGTAGACTCTATAATGAAATTAAGAAATCAAGCGACTCTATGAATTAAACATTATGGATTCAGAATCCTTTGATTTCATAAAGATTTTAATTTTTTTTTCAAAAAATAAAGAAGGGTTGTATTTTATGACAAAAAAAGTTGGATTAAAATTGAGTTAACAGATGTCTAGAACCTCAAACAAGTTCATAAACAGCTCCATGTTCTTGGAAGGTAAGGCAGTAAAACCACTGGTGAGCCTGATCCCAGTCAGCTTGCCACTGGCAAAACTTTTCCTTTCCCAGTTGCTACCCTGTCCATATTTAAGTAGCATTTTAGTCTCACCATCAAGGGAATACCTAGGTACCTGCTTTTGTGGTATAACAGAAAACAACCTGATGGTCATAATACTGTCGCAAATGAACTTGTAAATATGATTTTTAACATAGCTTTAATTTTCGCTGATTTTTAGAATTATGAAGGTTAATAATTATAACAAAAATAATTCAATATAGAAACGGTGTTAAAGATTTACAACTTGCATATTATAAACATATCTCTTTTCTTTGACTATATAGTAATGTATTTGGGTACTAAGTCCATTTTATGCATAGAGGAATTATAAACTGGATCAGTTCTCAATTGAAATTTAAATAAATATTTTAATAATGGAGCAATATAATATATAAAATTTTGCCTCAATTTTGCTAAACCTATGACCTTCCTAAGGACATTTTCATATTTAATCAATAAGATGTATAACTGGATGTTTATTTATCTGAAACTTAGTAATATCATTTTTTCAATTCATTCTCATTCTAAGAAAAACAGTCATGCTTTGTATTGTGATTTCTATCATTAAAATATTGTACAAATTGTTTACAAATGTCTTGCCATATTCCCTGGCACCAGCAACCTTGAAAGGGAAAAAAAATTAGATTTCCTCTATTCTAGTGTTTGACTCATAGAATTCCTTTTAGAAAGTATTCATTAATTTAAGAGGCTTGGTCTTTACAACGTTTGGAGATAGATATATAAACACTGGAGTTGGGCAGAGTTAGTCAAATATCAGTTCAGCTTCCAAGGCAACTCATTTCATTTCCCGTCACCTTACCTGTGAAATAGAGCTCATAATGCCTCTCTCAGTGGTTGTTAGAAGCAATAACTGAGGCAGCCCACGTAGAGACTGACACAAGGCCTGGTAAAACTGTGAGCCCTCCAAATCTTGGCATTGGACTGGGAACAAGAAGGAGGTTAAAGGCATGAGCACGCCATAAACACACATACACACACACACACACACACACATACACACACACACACACACACACACACACACACGCTTTTCTTCTCAGGGCTGAAAGATGCCAAGGCGCTGTTCAGAAAAGCCCCTGTTTTCTTCAAATGAACCCACAGTATGCAGATACAAACGGGGTGCACATTCACATGAACAGCATAGAGTTTGGTCAGGTTTCACTGTGGACCTGCTGTACCTAACTCTGCCAGTCAGGCCTCAAGCTGCCAACCCTCATGACAGTGAAGCAGGGGCCAGGTTTGCTCTCTACACTTCACTGCACGGTGAGGAAGAGGCATCGTCTCACTTTCCTATCAGCTGGTTTATAACAACCTCCACTCAGGTTTCACTTAGAAGAGCACAGATCCAGGGGAAAATCATTCTGTTTGGGACACTTCCCAAAATATATGAAACTGAACATTAGAGCAAGTTTTAAAGGGAAAAGAAATTTTAGAAGCCCAGCTTGTATGCTGCTTTGGGATTATTGGCAGCCGGCCGGTAGGCACCTTACATGCTCATAAAAGAGTCCTTCTTAGACTTTTAAAAATGGTTTCTTCTACAACTGGAATGAGACAATAGAGGACTGAGGCTTGACCTCCAGAAAATAAGTACTGGGCAGGGTAAGTTTAGTTTCATATGTTGTCACACCAGAAATAATGAAGTTAGTTTAGGGAACTTAGCAAGGGTTTATGACAAAAATACATTTACAATGGTAGAATCTCTAATGTTGATACTTTCTGGGGCTGGTTTTGCCATGCTGAAAAGAGTCTGGTTTTAATTAAACACCAGAACAATGGTCTTTTCCAGATAGAAAGAGAAGCAAATGATACTGTCCTCAGAGTAAACCTAGTCTCTCAGGGATTCAAGAGAGAAGATATACCATGAGACATGCCTCCAGTGGCCAGTGCAACACACTGGACTTACCTCACCAGTCTATACAATCATGTGGCCCATCCAAAGCCTTGTGCTGACAATACAAGGATTTTTTGCTGATTCAGGAGGGTTATTTTTAAGTATTATTTAATGGTCTTGAGTCTCTTGTTGAACAACCAAAATAAGCAAGTGAGAGAAAGAATTCCTCTTTTTCTCCTAAAGTAAGGAGATTCATATCTGGAGGCTCTAACCAGATCACCGAGACCTGATGCAGCAAAGCTAACCCTGAAGGATAAAGTGCCACTTCTCAGCTGACTGCCCTGTCACCACACAAAGACAGTTTTAGGGTCAGAGGGATGACAGCAATATCCTGTAATATCCATCCAAGAGCCTTCATTTTTGAAATTCCCTTGCATTTTATCAAGGCAATCAGTCACTGAATGACTGGGTCGGGCCTGTAGACTAACATTCGGTGACTCCTATCACTAACTAAAAGCACACGGTGTGTATATAAACACAGGACTTGAAGTCACTAGGACCAGCACTGTTGATCTTTGAGAAGATGGCAGCTATGGTGACACTGGGTCTTCACAGTCTGATACTTCTCTAAAGGGGTGTCTGATATTCACAATTGGGAAGTGTAGAAACTTTATTTCCTCAACACACCACACGTAGTCTATAGCAAATATATTTTTCTGGCTCACAGTAAACTCTGGATAAGCCAGAATGGTAAATTTACAGCAAGAAATACAGTTGACACTGAAAACATTGACCAGATAACCAGTTCATTTTCTTTCTGTAGGAGATGGGCATGGGGAACCAAACCATAACTCGAAGTGATAAGCACAAAATCAGAGCAGAGAGCAGCACCCATGCCATCTACGTACACTAGGATGCATAGTTAGATCAGTTAGGGAGCTTGCTAACAATGTGGGTTATCTAGCTGTACTCTGGAGATATCGAGTGGGACATTGGAAGTTGTCTTTTAAAAGCGCCTCAGTCAAGTCTGCTGACACCAGTTTGCATTTAGGAATGACAGAGAGATGATCCGGTGTGTACTGCAACTGCTCTAGGACAAGCAAATGTGTTCACCTCCACATAAACATGTAACGGCCTCCTGACTAAACAGTTCACATCCTTATCTCCGCTCCACTGGACATAGGTGAGAACTGCCAGTGAAGTTCCTTCTCAAAACATCTGTGACTGAGTAACTGCTTTTCCAACCAACACCTTCTGTATTTACATACAGTTACCTTCACTGATTTTGTTGTAACCTGAGATCTATTTTGTTTCCTCAAAGACAGATTTCTCAGATAATAGTGATATTTATGCGGCACCTATTTATTGTGTACAAGATCTAATGCAGTGTAGTTTACATACATTTTTCTCATTTAGTCTTCACAATTGCCCTAATATTTATGCAGCACCTATTTATTGTGTACAAGATCTAATGCAGTGTAGTTAACATACATTTTTCTCATTTAGTCTTCAAAATGACAAAACTGAAAATCAGATATATTTTGGATTAATTTATATCCTAGTGCCATGACCATGATGCAGAGTGACTTGTACATGGTTTTACACCTCACAAAGTACACTGTTAATTCCAAATACATATGCAAGCCCCTCACTGTTTCTCTTTCTCTCCATGTATAGCCTGCCTACAAACTTGAGATACTTGAGTAATAGTGCATTTACTGACCCCAACAAAGAAGTCAGAAAATTTACTTAGTTATTTATTTATTTAGTCCATTTCCTCACTATACTCATGGGCTCAATGAGAAAATATTTTAGTTATATTAACAAGTGCACATTAATTTTAATAGAATATTGTGAAAATATAATATGAAAAGAGAGCTTTTAAAATAATTTGTTTTTAAATGGAGATTAAATAATAACATGATAATTTTTATTAGAAAACTATGCACACACATATGATGGAACAGAAGATGACTAATAAATATTGAAGAAAATGTGTTCTTAATTCACCATAGGGTTCTGAGAAAACATATAAATTTTTTAATCTTGAAATGCTCCTCTTCTCATCTTTGTTTCTTCTCTTTGTCACCCATGGTGGTAAGATATGGTTAGGGAAGGATATCTTTAGTAAGAGAAGGACACTACTAGCAAAAGCAAAGTTTATTTAGCTTTTGTGATGCTCCAATTGAAAACTCACCTTTTAATTTTGCAAAAAGCATCAACATATTTGCCAAACACCCAAAGGGGTGGAAAAGTCTATTCTTCCTCCTCCATAGTTTCACACTGGATTCTTCCAATTTGGTTTGAAAATTGTTCAACTTGTATTCACTCAACAAACTTTTATTGAGTACTACTATGATCTGGATAGTCACATAGTAAGTACTACTATGATCTGGATTTAAGGTTTATCGCTTGATCAATTCATAACAAATAACTTCCAGACTGTTTAATTTCTCTATACTTTTACTCAAAGTTTCTCTTCTTGCTGTCACCTCTTACTACTTTTGTCCAAAAATTAAACATCTTCATTGCATTTTAAAACTCAGGCCAAAAAGTTACCTACTCCATTAAATCAATGAATGACTCAGGAAGAACAAGTAACCCACGTGGTAAAAACCAGATTCCACTTTGAAATTGACATAAGACACTTGAAAAGAAAGGGTCTAGTATCTGAGAGCACGCTTGCTAAGCATCATGTAAATTTGCAGGTGATATTTGCCACCGTTTATTGGAAGCATGCCAGAGAGTGAAGCCATTAAAAAGTAGTCAAGAAGTCAAGAGGGAGAGAATGAATGCTAAAATAGTATTTGAGCATCTGACTTTAACTTTGCCTGAAGCCATTTGCATCCCTAGGTATTTCAGCTATTCTTGCTAATGGACATTAAGCTAGTTTAGGTTGTTTTCATCATTTGCAACTAGAAAAGTCTGCATTGATATAGCATGACTGTCTCTGTGCTGTGATGTAGGAAAAGCCTCTTCTATACGATAGCAGGACTTTGAAGAAGCTGGGTCCTCAGTTTATTTACTAATTAAAGAATGAATGCATGAAGTATCATCTAGGAATACAAGATAAAATATATTTTTGCTGTAGCCAAAGTATAGCAACAATTTGGCACCCTTCTACCAAAACAAACAAACAAATATCTCCCAAGTAAAAATTAATTATCTTCAAATTATTGTACTTCATGGTGCTGGGTCATTTTTGAGGCCATTCCTAAAAAAAATAAAAAAATTAAAAAAAACAAAAAACCTTAAGGTGGCTTACTTAGGTTGGATGGATTTTGTTAATATCTCAGGATAATCAAGCCCTTTATTTACATCTTAACACCAGATGATATCCTCCAGGTCCTAAAGTTATTTTAAATGGCACGTGAGATGGCGTTTCTGTCAGTTCCCTTGGGATAGGGTTTCATGGTGTAATCAGACTCACCATTAACAATCTTCCCCGGACAGGAACGGAGCTAATATAGTGTGATGAGAGAGTGTTGGCCGGTGGCTCAACCAGCTCTGCAGGTCTGCACATGTGGATTCTATTTGCAAACCTATGATTGATTTACTTTCCGACTATGGCAAACCTCTCCATTCTCCCATATGATGCTTATCAACAAATGGTGAGAAAATATAACCACATTTCAAAAATTGGAAATTATTTCTCGTGAAATTTTTTTGCTTTTATTTATTTATTTATTTATTTATTTATTTATTTATTTATTTACCAGATGTGATTTACTATCTGATCAAATAAAGCTACTTTGGGACAGTTATTTAAAATTTTGAAAATTCAAAAATCATTAATTCCTCGTCATAAAGATATTTGACCTCTTTTGATAATTTTATATTTCTCTTAATTCAAATGTTATTTATAATCTCTATTTTTAAAAAATACCTTTTGAGGATGCATTGTTTTTAAATATCCACCAGTTAGTTCCCTACAGAATATAAAATATTCAAACAGGGAGGGATGATTATGGAACAAGCATTTGCTAATTTAACTTACTAAGTTTTGAATTTGATGCAATAATCATCAGTTTCAATACATTTATACACAGCAATAGCAATGTGTGTGTGCTTATAACCTCCAAATGCAAAACTAGTAGAAAAAAGAAGTATTCATTTTCCTATTGATGTTATACAAATTTGATCTAGCTTGCGTTAGAAAAAAAATGGCATGAGCCATGAAAAATAATTAGAACCCCTGAATTACTGCTGAACCTTAAAGTCAAGAGTTAGCACTGATGCTTTTTAGGGATACTTTAGAATTGATTCTGTTATTTGAAAATTGATTTCAGACAACAGGAGTAATTATGTAATACTGTCGTATATAAATGTTCTTTAAATTTTTGAAAAATCTATCTGTATATGTATTTATAGTCAGAGTTATGCGGACTTACCTACTGTCTTCATGTTATGGAAAACAAGATCAGCGTTGTCTGTTCCTTCAGGGATTAAAAAGAAGTTACCTGGGAAATTGTCTAAGCCTACCACTTTGGAAGATGATTAGCTTATGACTTTGTGAGCATTTGTTTTCACAGTTAATGGTTTGTTCAATTTATCCAATGTTTCTATTTTTTCTAAGGTCATTTTGTTATTTTGGTTTTCTAATATTTTATGTTGTTTGGGTTTTATTATAGAATCATTTCTTTTAGTTTTTTTGTACTTTTGTAATCTATACTTTTGCAAAATGCATACTAAAAAGTGTTTAAACTACTTCTGCCTGTACCTTTTTACACTTTTTTTTAAAAATTATAATTCTGTGTTCTATTATTTTTAAAAATATTTTTATTGATTTTTCTCAGAGAGGAAGAGAGAGGGATAGAGAGCTAGAAACATCAATGAGAAATATCAATCAGCTGCCTCCTGCACACCCCCTACTGGGGATGTTCCCGCAACCAAGGTACATGCCCCTGACCAGAATCGAACCTGGACCCTTCAGTCCACAGGCTGGTGCTCTATCCACTGAGCCAAACCGGTCAGGGCTCCTATTATTTTTTAATTTTTATCCAAAAAATTTCTCTTCACTTTTTTTTCTATTTTTTGATTCGTTTGATACCCTTCTTTTATCTTTCCTTAGGTTTATTTTGCAGTCTATTTCTATCTTGTTCTATTAAATATTTAATTTTTTAGATTTAATGTGTATCAAAGTAAGTAGCATTAATGTGTAAGGCTCTGAATTTTTCATCTGAGCCCAATTTAATTTAGTCTATCTCATATGTTTTTTATATGTAATACTTTCATTTGTATCTATTCTGTATACTAAATATATGTATGTGTGTGTGTGTGTGTGTGTGTGCACATACATTGAATCCTATTTGTTCTATACCACATTTTGGAATACTCTGTCAAGAATATACTATTTTTTGAAAATGTAAAATAACTTTAAAAAGTTTTACTAGTGCCATGGTTATTCACTCATGTATATACTTGGATCAACCTTATTAATTACTATATACATCTCTATCTTTTCATTTGTCTACTTGATTGTTCTTGGGATATAAAATTTCTTGTGTTAATTATTTCTATTCAGTTTCTACAGATTTATCTTTGAGAATCTTACATTCTTATTTTATATATCTGATTACTACTTGCTGCATAATGGTTCATTCTCTAGTTTAGGAACATTAGTTTTTTAAAAATTTAACTCTGTACCCAATATAAACCATCTTTAACTACTTTAAAGAATTGTCTGTTTTATGTCATTATTTTAGTTTTTAGATATGCATATTTATGCTTTCTTATTGGTCCCTTAATTGTTAATTCTTTAATGACATGGCTTTGATTCTCAGTTTTCCCCTTGATCTCATAGTCTCTAATTTACATCCCTCTGTTGTTTCACTATTTCATCCTTGTTTTATTGATTTCAAGTTGCTTAGCATTTCTTCTGGAGTTGAAAGTACTTTTTAGAAAATCTTTTTCAAGTATCTGATATAAGTTCTATAAGAAGGGTTTTTAAGCTTGTGTTGCATTTTATGTTCTTAAAATTGAGCTGGCATTTTTTTTTCCCCACAGGGGTCAGGGATTTCTTTTCTCCTTTCCCATATTCCAAATGGATAGTTATATCTGAACATTTCCCCCAGATATAGTTTATATGAATTCCCCATGATACTTTTCCTTTCTTCTCTGAATCCTCTTGGTGTCCACTTCAGACCATCATGAAGTTTGAGGGCTGATTATTGCTGGTTTGTGGTCTGTCTGTATTTTTGTGCTCTTATTTTAGATAGGTGGCATGGGTTCATCAGTAGAGGCTGTGTGTCAACACGATTTGTGGATTTTCATCTCTGATACTTTTTTAAATTAAAGGTTTTATACCACCTAGTCATAATAAGAGATAGACTTGAATTTAATATGTAAGTCAAATATGAAGGCTTCATCTCTCATGGACTCAATCACAAGAGTGGCATTCAGCACCTTTGCCTACCTCTCCCCAGCAGCACTCCACCTCCTCTCTTACCCAGAGGAGAGAAAAACCGGCAAACTTTGTAGAGATCAAACAGAATTTCATGGAAACCCTTCCATTGGGTACTTACACACCTCAGGCATTCTATGTAACCCACTTTTTCTTTTGTGTTTCTGACCATTCCAACTTATTCTTGTTGACCAGTATTATTCTATATTGCCTCTCTTGCCTTTCAACCTGTAAGAAGACAAACTTACTCATTCTTACTGAATAATTCTTATGATGATGGTGACATTTGCTTTCTCTTCCCTTTAGCTATCTGTCTGCAGATAAAATTAATTACTCTGGAAATGAGGTTTGCCAATTATTTAACCTGAAGTAATCCCATTTCCCACAGCTCAATCAAAATTCTGGGAGGTAAAACTTCTGAAACAAATGTTCTTCATATCCACAATGATCAATCCACCAGAATACTTATTCATTTTCTTCCAAAAAAAATCCATTTTACTTTTGTTAGTTCTATAATGACAATGAGATATGTGAGTCATAGAAAATTTCATTTTTTTTAATTTTAAAATTTCTATAGGCTATGATATCTGCAAAGCTAAAGGCAAGTCTACTTATTTAGATTTGCCACACTAATTTGTCCTGATCAAGCCAAAATATCATTTTAGTCATGTGGTATTTAATTGTGAACAGCAATGGCTAGAGGGTTTTAAGGGTCACTAGGTCCAGATGTTTGGTCATTAGTCACCACCATATAACCCACCTTCAATATAATAAATATGGATAAAATAAGGAAACACTTCGGCCGTCAACAAGATTAGTGTTCAAGACTAATAGGAGCCTGATTTCTGCTTTTTAACTTTGTTAACATTTAACCCTTTGAGGGCAGAGGATTTCACTTGAAGTAAATCTCTCCTCACACACTCTGCTCTTATTTTCTGAAGTTTATATACCTTCATTAATGGCACGTCCATTCGCCAAAGAAGTGCAGGCATGCTTTTAAGTGTTTTAATACTTAACATCACACTTCATATCTTTTTCTTAACAACATATTGGAATGCTTAAGAAGGAGATTTTGTTGGACAGTCAGGTAATTGTCTGATAAAGTGACCTATAGGGTCTACTTATTTAAAAGAATTTATTGGACATATCGAGCTGATCTGTGCTCCCCCAAACAATTAAGGTTCTTTCAAAACTTTCTCTGAATATTACATTTCTTTGGTATTTATATAAAATGAAAAGTAAATACTTTTTTTAAAAAAAATTTGTAATGTACTGTTTCTCACCTGGTGCAATGGAAACAAAAACCTACAGCCACATGGTGCAGGCCTTGGAATCCAGCTACACTAGAAGCCATTTCTGTAGGTTCCTCTTCAAAAACTTGGGCATAATAATACTACTAATCAGATAGAGTTGTTGTTTAGCTTAATTTGATTACATGGACATTCAATTAATGCTGATTTTATTTTTCTTAATTGTGCAGACATTGTACAATATTCTGACACATATGTTTGCAAATCAAATATGTACTTAAAATAGTGGATTAGATTAGTGGCTACAAGGGCTAAGTAACTGGTTTGAATCCTTTTGCTGATATTTTTCTAGTATTTTTGCATGATGTAATGCCTATAATGTCTATTATTTTACTAGATCTTTTATGGAAATTCTTGTATTTTATTATTAGATTAAATATCATCTTGATTTCATATTTGTGGAACTTGTTTTCCTATCAAAATTATCATCATTCTGCACTATTAATAAGTTGCTTAAATTCTAGCTTTATCTTAGAAAAAAAGTTCTTATTTGAAAAAAATGAAAATAAAGGTAAATACATATATATATATATATATATATATATATATCCAATTGATTCAGTCTATGAGGATTTATTTTTAATAAAGACACAATGGCAGTTGTGACCCACTTGAGTATAGATTAGTTTTGTTCTAGATCTTTGCTTCAGAACACAATGCCTGGTCCTGTTAAAATCATGGCTTGGCTCCTCCAGGCCTTTGGGTCCCTCCTTGACCTGTCACAGAGCAAGGTAACAGTGATCCAGCTGAATATAATTGTTCTACTGAAAGAAAGTAGTGGGAAAATAATGGATCACCCAGGCCAACCAAAAATGGGAGCCCAATGACAAAACAGCCCCAGAAATCCTTGTTCTCTTTATGAATTCTATTGTTTCCTTCTATTTCCTCCTCTCCCCATTGCTGCTTCCTCTTCTCTCTCTCTCTGCAAGTTGTTCTTTCCTGTTATCCAAACAGTATGAAGAATAATCTCATTCCATATGGTCTATTCTCATGGCACAGAGCATTTTTATGAAAAGCAAAATATAAGTAATTTTTCTATGTCAATCATAAGATCAGAAAAAGTCAAAATTTTAAAACTTCAATATAATAATTAGCTGCATTGTTTGTTGTCTATTGAGATGTTTTCACATTTTGAAAACTTAATCAACTTTTGGTTCTATTTCAAAAACTGAATTAAATTGTAATCTGTTTACTTACCTATAATCTCTATTTTCAAAACCATTTCTCAATCAAAATATATAAAACTAGAGGCCTGGTGCACAAAATTTGTGCATAGGGGTGGGAGGAAGGGTCCCCTCAGCCCAGCCTAGACCCTCTCCAATTCGGGACCCCTCAGGGGATGTCCGGCAGTCGGACATCCCTCTCACAATCCAGGACCACTGGCTCCTAACTGCTCACCTGCCTGCCTGACTGATTACCCCTAACTGCCTCCTCTGTCAGCCTGGTCACCCCCAATTGCCCCCCTGCTGGCCTGGTCACCCCACGCAGCCTACTGTTCAGTCATTGGTCATCCCTCACTAACCTCCCCTGCTGGCCTGGTCACCCCATGCAGCCAGCTGTTCAGTCGTTACTGTTACTGTGACAGTGTCCCAGACAATTTGCATATTCCTCCATTATTAGTATAGATGGTTACACTTAGTATGTCCGTGTAATATACTAAACAGGTATATACATGGATAGGTATATATTGTTCACACCAATATTATATTATTATATTGTTCACACACATATATGTTAATATCCATATGTATTCATTTGCTCTTATAAATCAAAAAATAAGCTTTCCAGTGCTTCCTTCTATCCCTACTGAATCCGGAAACATTGTCACAATTGATGTCATACATTGTTAGGAAGCCAAGGAGAAAATATTGATGTATTTTTGAAATGTTGACCAAAGTCTTTATAGATTTCTTTTCTCCATCTCTTTCTGTAAACCTTTAAATTAAACTAGTTCAGCTGTCTGAAAAATCAGATTGAAAGCTTCAGATGTTTTCTTGGTCTTAGAATAGATGCTTCAGTAGACTTTGCACCAGAAAGGTACATTGAATCAACACAGCCTGTTTTCTTACTGCATTTTTAAACAAACAGAGCTGACAGCCCCAAAATAATGAGCCTATTTTATTTGTTAGGATATGTATGGCATTTAAAAAGACAACATATGTTTACCCTATGTTTTATGAAGAAAACTAAAATAGGTTTTTTAGGAAATAATTTCATACCTTTCAATGCACAATAGGGGGTTAAATGAAATACTTAAATGTGGCAGGCTTCTATCAGTGAAATGGATGCTTGCAAAATGGGGAGATGTTTAATGGGGAAGAAAATTAGTGTGTCAGCTCAGTAGAGCCATCAATCCAGGCATAATTCTATGCTAAAGACACTTGACATGTGATAGCAATCTTGAGTGTACACACTGTAGTCTGGTTTTATTGGAACACACATGTCGGGAGAAGCCATGTTTATTGATTAGTCAGAAATGAGGCATTCTGAGATCTGAGAATCTCAAGCCCTCAAGAGAAGAATGGGTTTAGCAAAGAACACAGCCCCTGCTGCTTTTCACCAAGCGAGGTTTAGGGATTTATTCTTTTCTTTTAACTCTGAGATGAGAATGTGGACTTTGGACGATAACTCAGAATTAAGAGACATAGATCTAAGATGAAAGGTCTTAAAAGTATGTCACAAATTATAGAGATCTAACTCATTAAAAATAAATAGGAAATATAAGCCGAATATAAAGAGTTTGATTGCACTCCCCTATTTGTGCAATAGGGGACTTCTGACTTCGTTTACTCAGGCACTAATGGTGCTAACTGTGTTACTCAAACCATAAGAGCCTTTCCCACAGAATGAAGGTCAAGAATTCCCACACAAACAACCTGCCCTTCATCACTTTAGTAACAAGGTACACGTTTTAAGGCATGTGAGGTAAAAAAAGAAAATTATCTAAATTTTCTTTTTTAAAAAAAATATATTTTTATTGGTTCCAGAGAGAAAAGGAGAGGGAGAGAGAGATAGAAGCATCAATGATGAGAGAGAATCATTGATCAGCTGCCTCCTCCATGCCCCACACTGGGGATTGAGTCCACAACCTGGGCATGTGTCCTGACTGGGAATCGAACCGTGACCTCCTGGTTTATAGGTCGACTCTCAACCACTGAGCCACGCCGGCTGGGCTAACTTTTCTTTTTTTACCAGGCTGTATCAAATAGGAGAATTTTCTTTAAAACAACAAAAGGCTAGCCTATCAACAATAAGATAACTATGTATAAAAATAATAACAAAGGAGAAGCAGCACAATATTTGTTGAGTATTTAATATGGGCCACTTGACTTCTGATTTCTGGTCCAACATGCAAAGAGCTTAGAAATCATCACTCCCATCCAGATATGAGAAATGCTGAACAAATGGAAAATTAACAACTCTTCTTAAATACATCAGGGAATTGAGGTCTCAGGCCTCCGTGCTACCCTGAAAACTGGAGAAGCCACGGAGCAGATCTCCACACCTTGAGCCCATCTCAGTGGGAAGACTAAATTATTTGATTAATTGCTGGATGGACAGGAAGAGTTCAAAACTAGGTGGTGGCTTATTCTCAGTGCGGTGTGAGCCCACACTTTCAAGGTTTTTACTTTCAGTTGCTCTATCAGGTTCAAACTGTGAAAATTTGAGAAAAAAATACCTCATGCTTCCAGCAGGGGGAGCGGGAAAAACTACCATTTTGAAATATTTCCAGAGCTCTCTGTCTCAACAAGGTCTGACTCTATGGAACCGAGCTGCATGGCATTTTACTAGAGCCTATCCACGCTGGGAGAAGGGAAATAACCAAACACAAGCCTACTCTAGCCTTTGATATTCGAGAAGAGAAATACCCAACTCAAGTTTACTAAAAGATTGAGACCTAATCAGGGACTATAGATCACTTTCCCTCTCTCTCATCTTACGCACCATATCAATAGGGCTCTTCTATAATAACAGGAATACACCTAAGGAAGTTCAAACCTCAGGCCTTATTTAAAGAGTCGCTGGAAAAACCCAAAACCACAGGGTAGTCAAAAACATGGAAACTAAAGGACATCTTAGCCTCTGAAACTGCAGCTATAGCAAACATGAATACAACCCAAGTCTTAGACAGAAAGACATAAAAGTTCACACTAAAGGTCTATCTGCTACAGTTCCTTTTACCTGAAAGTCTATCTGGCATTCCACAAAAATTACAAGATTTGGTAAAAAAGCAAAACATTTTTTAAAAACAAAAGACTCTGTAGAGGCAAAGCAAGCATCAGAACCAAAACCAGATACAGCCGAGATTTTGAAATTATTACACTGGAAATGTTAGAAACTACGATGAATATGCTAAGAGCTCTACTCAAAAAAGTGGACAACATGAAGGAACAGATAGGTAATATAAGCGGAGAGATGGAAATTCTAAGAAAGAATCAAAAGGAAATGCTAGAAATCAAAAGACTAACAGAAATGAAGAATGCCTTTGATGGGCACATCAGTAGACTGGTCACAGCTGAGGAAAGAATCAGTGAGCTTAAAGATATGCCGATAGAAACCTCCAAAACTGAAGTGCAAGAAGAAAGAAAGGAGAGAGAGAGAGAAAGAGAGAGAGAGAGAGAGAGAGAGAGAGAGAGAGAGAGAGAGAGAGAAAGAAAGAAAGAAAGAAAGAAAGAAAGAAAGAAAGAAAGAAAGAAAGAAAGAAAGAAAGGAAGGAAGAAAGAAAGAAATAGAGAAAGAAAGGCAACACTAAGAAGGATGAATACCAAAAATTCTATACCTATTCACATCATATTTAAACTTTAAAAAATCAAAGACAACAATTTTAAGGAAGCCAGAGAAAAAAACTATATTACCTACAGAGGAACGGGGGAAAAATTACATTGACTTTCTCTTCAGAAACTGTAAAAACTATTCATGCAAGAAGAGAATGGAGTGGAATATTTAAGGTATCCAGCAAAATTATTCTTCAAAAGAGAGAGTACTTTGGTAATTATGATGTATCAATGTAGGCTCATGATACTGTGGTCAGTATCTGGTGTGTATCCGCATATGTCGTCCAAGCTCATTAGAATGGAAGAAATACCACTTCCCACCTTCCCACTCACATTTAGAGACCCTCTCACCTGTGTGTTTGTGTTGGTGACTCAGAAGGTGGGAGCGCTTACTGTAAGCTTTTCCACAGTTCTCCTATTGGCAGCAGTCAGGCCTTGCAACCAGGGCTCTCCTCCTGGGTGCTCTTTCCAGGGCCCTGCACTTCTGCTCTGGAGCAGGTATGGGTTGCTCAGGGAGGAAGGGGTCTTCCTGGGAGGCTGGTTGGCTAACAGAAGAGTCCTGGGATTCTAAAGTCAGCAATGATGGAGACCCAGCTGGGGGTATTCCACAGTTGTGGGGATCCCTAGGGGACAACATCTGAGCCAAAGAGGACAGCCTTGCCTGGCCCTCAGCAGAAGACATGGCTGAGGGCAATAACATTTTAGGTGTAAAGGAGTCTCTATTAAAAGGTACTGTAGGGTGGCCAGAATAAGGCATTGTTGGTGTCCTAATGCGGGATTTTACTGGGAGCTGTGACTGGTGGCCCATTGGGGGGAATGCTTAGATTCTCACTGAAGGTCATGACCACCCTGGAATATTGGACCCTCCTAAGGACATCATCTGGGGCCCTTTGAAAATCATCATTCGTGGTTGAGAAGGAGACATTCCATGACAGTAAATCATTTGGGAAGGAGGGAGTGTCACTTAGGGGCAGTAGTTCACACCATGCTCAGGCAGCAACACACTGAACTGTGGCCCCATATCATTCACATTCTGCCCGGGCACTTCAGCAGAAACCAAGAGGATCCTCTCCACATGTGGACACTGAAGAATGTGTTGAATGCCTAAAGGGCCATGGTTCCGAGAAGTATGCACTCTACTGCTTCCGGGAGATAGAGACATTTCCAAGATGCACATTGACTTCTCAGTATTCTCTGCAAACTGGTGCTGAGCTGCCGGCCACTGGCTCAGCACTTGTCCTCCTGCTCCATCTCAGCCTGGGATCTATCTGCTGCACCCAGAAGTGTGTGTGAGTCCAGACCACATCAGAGCAGAGCAGAGCCCTGCCGCCTTGACGTTGCCGGTCAGGTGTCTGCTACCTTCATCTAGGATTTTTTTTTTTAACTTTACACATTTTTTGATTGCTTGAATTATATATATATATATATATATATATATATATATATATATATATATATATATGTATATATAATTTCAGAGAGGAAGGTAGAGAGAGAGAAATAGAAACATCAATGATGAGAGAATCATTGATTGGTTGCCTCCTGCATGCCCCCTACTGGGGATCAAGCCCACAACCAGGGCATGTGCCCTTGACCGAAATCAAACCCGGGACCTTTCCGTCTACAGGCTGACGCTCTATCCTCTGAGCCAAATCAGCTAGGGCGATTGCTTGAATTTTTGTACACAAATCAAATATTTTTAAAATTGGAACACATTAATATTAATTTAATTTTGAAAGAAAAGTTGGGTCAGAAAAAATAAATCATGCATTTGGACTCAATAATCTCACTTATTAAAGTAGATCCAAAGAAGACTATTCAAAATAAGAAAAATATTTTATAGAAGAATTCTGTAGAAATAAAAAAGATTAAAAAATCAATATAATTATTTTATTGGATCATTACTTATGCAGAAGTAAGATATTAAGACTAGCATATGTGTCCAACTTAAGAGAATACATATGCCATTTGATGAAATATTGGGAAGCCATTCAAATGTAATTGTGAAGCTTTGTATAACTTGATACACACACACACATGACAAAAAATAAGTGGAAAAGCAGGATATAAATTGTGTCTAAACATACAATTGTTTGCATTCGGTGATATATTTAAACAGGCATTGTTAAGGTTGGTAGAATTCTTGCTAGTGTGTATGTATACTTCCCAACTCTTGTTAATATTACTTAATTTTACTTTATAAAAATACTTTTAACATGAGGCTGCTTTGTTTCTTGTTGTTAAGTCTTCTTTGCTGGCCAGTGAACTCCTGGAAGGCAGTCAATTAGTTTTACCATTGGTTTTTCACTGTCATTTCATATCACTTCTCACAGCTTGTGATTATTTGTTTATTTGTATATTTATTGTTTTACTGTCCTTACAAACTTAATCAAGCATTCATAGGTTCTATTTTTTTCAAATTTTATTCACTAAGTTATAAACAACATGAGGGCAATCACCATATCTGTTTATTTACACTATTTTATAGTAAAAGTAGTACAATATTTCCAGATTTACACTTAAGTGATATTAATCCCTCAGAAAAGATATCACCTAGACAAAGGAAATATATTTATAAAAAGGAGAGAGGGGCACTGTAAGGGGGGCATGGGGAGCAACACACAGATACTATGCATGTAATAGGCACTGTTATAAGAGCTTACATGTATTAACTCCTTTAAACCTCAGAATGATCCTATGAAGTAGGCTCTATTGATAAACTATTTTACAGAAGAAGAAAAAAAGCTAAATTATAAAAAATAAAGAACTAAGTAAATCCTGGATATGAACCCAAGTAGTCTGGGACATTCTGGCTGTAGAGTCTGCCATTCTTTTTTACTTTATTTTTTATTTTTATTAATTTCAGAGTGGAAGGGAGAGGGAGATAGAGATAGAAACATCAACGATGAGAATGGCTACCTCCAGCACACCCCACACCAGGGATCAAGCCCATAACCCAGGCATAGGCCTTGACTGGGAATCGAACCGTGACCATCTGGTCCATAGGTCGATGCTCAACCACTGAGCCACGCCAGCAGGGCCAGCTTCTGCCATTCTTTAATGCTGTTGTTATCTACCATAGCTCATGGGTATTGTTATTAAACAAATATATCAATTAATATTATGTGATGTACACATTGAATAATTCATTTAAAGAAAACTTGAACATCTGCATATATATTGTACATAGTATTGAAATTCTACTATTCATAATTTTTTGTAGTTTTGGTCTAATTAATAAAGACTTCTCTCTAAAAACCCATACATAAGCATTTTCTCTAATTACAAAGCATCATTTAAAATTAAGAAATGAAATTGTATAACTTACATAGAATCTAGATTATTTGGGCAGGTCATCTGTTTTTGCTGGTTTTTGAGACAGAGCAAAGTAAATAAGACCAGCAATTTTAAAATATAGTTGGCAGCATTTTTCTTGAGTCACCTTAATGAATTGCTGGCAGTGGAATTGGAATTTCTATTATATAGAGAGAAGCAGCCACTGATTCTACTTAATGCAGATCAACTGAGAGATTTTGGTCAAAAAATTTTGTAAAGTCATTTGTTATGCAGCAGGGAAAGATTTTCAAGAAGGCAAAGTGATTATTTTTAGCAGGTAGATTCTTTAACATGGGATAGACATGCTCTTCACCTGTACTTCCTATACTCTTGGTAAGTTGTGAACCTACATGTCAAGCTTGACACCTATGGCCAATGCAGTACAAAGGCAGCCATTAAGCTATTTAAAATGTAAGAATAATTAAATTATATATCTTAGAGATAATGCTTTACAGACATAATTATAAATTTATGAGCATTTTTTTTCTATTTCAAAGTGGTCTGAGACTATTGTATGGCTATATCTGGGATGGTCCTATCTAGTCTGATGTTATTTTATTATTTAGGTACACTTGATAATAAAGAACATAATTATCTTTTCAACAGATGCAATGATGGTACTATGAGACATTAGCAATGTACAAAAACAAAATACTCATATTATTATACCTTTTTTACATGAATCAAAAGGGCAAAAGTAATACCTGGCAATGTTTTGTTTTGTGTGTGTTTTTTCTTTTTTCTTTTTTTTTGAAATGGCCCATGCTTTCTATAGAGAGTAGATCTTATCATCAAAAGGCTGTGATTATAAAACAAGATAATATATGTAAGTATAAATTAAGCCAGGTGTTCTACTTCATCATTCTTATATCTTAATTCTTATGGTTTTTAAAATTGTATTACATCTCCCTCCCCCTTTCCTTTAGTCTGAACATTAAGCTCTCTTCTTCACACATAGGGTAGATTCCCCTCTAGCTATAAATGAATGAAGCCATTCAATTTACTTGGCATATGGTCAGGAAAGTTACCTTACATTCTGAAATTTTAATTTGCTTATGCTTAAACAATGGGAAGACATGTGCCATCAACTCACCATGTTGTTTAAAAGTATCCAACATATTTAGTTAAAGCATATGTGATTTCTATAACACCTAAGGTTATTTTCTCTTATTTTTAAGAGTTCTTCTTTAACGGTACCTATACGATAGGAGTTACCAACTCTTTGCCTCTCTGAAGTAACAGGAGTGACCAAATTATATGTAAACCAAATGTTCTAAAAAGTTCAAAATGATACGGCATTTGTATCTTAGAGACTAATTTGGGTTGTTGATGTTTAGTGTCCTCTTTCATTCTGCTTGCAACCCAGATGATAGCTGAAATGAGATATAAGAAATGTTTACAGTTTCGTTTATCCTCTCATGTTCTTCATTAACTTACTGTGGGTGTTGTTCTTTGAAAAGGCCAAAGTTCACGGTTCTGTTTTTTAATTGCAATTCGCTCTTTCCTACTTCTTTCTGGAGCATCGGCTTTATCATTGCTTGGGAGATTTATGGCGCTTCCTTCCATCGTCAGCTTGCTAATAGGCAGTTGTTGAACTCCCTGGAGTCTAAAGGAGGAAATATGAGCAGTATGTAAGTGCTACAGCTGGAGTCACATTCCCCTTCAGAAGCGTCTTAACAGGGTTCTCAGATGTGTGAATATCCATTAGTGACCCAAGGGGATTACTCGCTGGCACCACGTTTACCTTTATGAGGGGCCTGGAGGATGAGGTGTCCCCTCCTATAACAGAAGGTGAAGAGACGCAAGGGGCTCAGAGGTTGGTGAATTCAAAAAGAAAATGTGTGGGAAAAGACAGTGCTTTCAAAAGAGATGAATTCAGAAAGGAAACTCGAAAATTTGGCCTTGGGGGTATGCAAGTTTATTATTTATATTGCTAACATATTTATCAAAACATCCCAGGGCAATAAAGCTAACTAACATGACTTGATCTTCCTGTGTCTGTTTATGTGGATGGTAATTGACAGTAAGCAACACTGAACTTTCACTTCCTGTTCTCTGTATCTAGGGCAGACAATACCGTGAGGATGACTCAGTTGCTCCAGCAGCAACTGCCCTTTGAGGAAAACGCTTCCTGATTGCACCATGTCTCTTTTTAAATATTTCTACTCTTCCTGCCCAGCCCCAACAGCTCTTCAGCTTCTCTTTTTGGAGCCACATCTCTAATTACTTAGTCCCTTAGATGTTATAGCAATCAGAAAGACTCCCCTTCACAGCTTTCAGAGTAAGGGAGAAATATTTTTGTGTGGATGTGCCTATTTTACAGAAGAGGTGCCTGGTTTTTTTTTTTTTGGTTTTTTTTTTTTTCACAAACAATGTCTGGGTTGCTACATTTGTGCAATCAGTGTGAAAGGCTACCACGTGTTCAAGTAACATGCACAGTGAAGAGATAAGCAAGGAGAAAATTCTAGGGTTAAATTTGTAATTTAAACCCATGATATCAGCAAAGGGAGAAAAGGATTCAGTCAAATCAGAATCTAGAAAGTATCTAGCTGTATTGTATAGTCTTTTGCAACTCCTAATAGAAACTTTTGCTTTTAGTAATAAATATACTATTTAATATTAGTGTAACAAATAAAAGATTTAATAACATGATTTAAAATCATGTTTTGAATAAATATATGAATGAATGAATGAATGAATATAAAGGTCACTTAATCAGAATTAGGAATTTCCTACATCAAGAATCATGGCTTGAATGTTTTGTGACCAGATGGGTATTCAGATTTCATCCATTAGAGCATGTTTCACAACCCTGGCTAAACCTTAGAATCACCTAGGGAGCTTTATAAAAATGTTGCTTGATCCTCACCTCCAGAAATGCTGGTTTAATTGGTCTGTGGTGGGCCTAGGCATGGGTACTTATTAAAAGCTCCCCAGGTGATTCTAACAGGCAGCCATGTTTAAGAATCACTACATTATAGCCTTGTAGGTTCTTAGAATGACTTACAGATTATAGGAATGAACATCTCCTGATGATTTTTTAAAAGGAGGGAACTATAAAAGCGAGAGAGAGAAGAAGAAGGAAAAGGAGGAGGAGGAGGAGGAGGAGGAGGAGGAGGAGGAGGAGGAGAAAATGTGGAGAGGAAGGGAGAAAGAGAGAAAGAGAAGAGGGAGAAGGTGAGGAAGAGAGTGAAGAAGAAGGAGAGAAGGAGAAAGAAGGAAAGAAGGAAAGAAAAATTAAATTCTTGTTATTCAACAACTGGTAAATATATATTGAGTTGTTAATGTCACATGCTGTGTTGAGTATTTATGCTATTTAATCTATATATATAAAAGCCTAAATGACCATTCGACTATTGGACCATCCGACCAGTAGCTATGATGTGCACTGACCACCAGAGGGCAGACCCTCAACACAGGAGCTGTAGTTCTCCGAGCTGACACACCCGGAACCAGAGAGGAGGGAGCCCAATTCTGGGGTGCATCACCCGAGAACTGCCCTCTTGCAATCCAGGACCTCTCCGGGGAATGTTGGAGAGCCGGTTTCAGCCCGACCCTCACAGGCCAGGCTGAGGGACACCCACCAGTGCACGAATCTGTGCACCGGGCCTTTAGTAATGAATATAAACAGACTATAGTGGAGTTTATAGTTTCTTGAGAGGAAACAGACATTAATCAAATAAAACATAAATGCCTATGAAATTATAATTGACAAAAACCATGAAACAAAAAGCAAATAGTGCTATAGAAAAGAGGTTTTTCTGTATTCCTTGGGAGGGATGGGTTTCCCAATGAAGAGAATTTGAACTGAGATCCTGTACAAGCACAGATGAGGGAGTGAATTGATATAAGATAAAGGGAACTGCATTTGCAAAGGTCCTGAGCATCCAGGGACTATTTATTGAAAGGAAGTCAGTAAGGTTGTCATACAGAGATCCAGGGGAAGACTAGTTTGGTACCTGCCTGAAGGAATAGGCAAGAGTCAGTTCATGCTTATTGGCCATGTAGTGTTGGTTTGTGGGACACTTTAAGGCTTGATGATTACTCTAAAAGCAAAGAAATTAAAGTATTATGAGACTTGGATTTGTAATGACCATCTAATGAGGAGAATGTATTTAGAGGAGATAAAAGTGGATAAGGAAGACTAACTAGCAAACCACAGGCAACCTTTGCAGATATGGCACTTTTTTTTACAAATTGCAAGGTTGTGGTAACCCTGCATTGATCAAATCTATTGGTGTTATTCTTCCAACAGCATGTCTCTGTGTCACATTTTGGTAATTCTCACATATTTCAAAATTTGTCATTACTGTTATATTTGTCATGGTAATCGGTGCTCAGTGATCTTTGATGTTACTGTTGTAATATTTTGGGAAACCACAAACACTCATATAAATGGCAAACTTAATGGATAAAAGTTGTGTATGTTCTAACTGCTTAACAGGATGGTCATTCCTCATCTCTCTCCCTCTCAGATCTCCCTATTCCCTGAGACACAACAATATTGAAATTAGGCCAATTATTGATCCTACAATGGCCTCTAAGTGTTCAAGTGACACATCCTTCACTTCATATCAAAGGCTAGAAAGTTTAATGAAGAAGGCAGTTTTACTTTCTCCTTTCCAATTTGGATGCCTTTTATGTTTTCTTCTTGTTTGATTGCTGTGGCTAACACTTCCAGTACTATGTTGAATAAGAGCGGTGAAAGTCCTTGATTTTAGTGCTTTTCCTGATGTATAGTTCCGATCATTTTGGAGTCCCAAAACTATTAAGCCTTCCATTTCATATTCATGTAGAAGTCAACCTCAATTATGGAACCAATTTTTAAATTGTAGATTTATATATCAAAACTTATTTTAAATATTAATATTCTAACATTCTTGCTCTCAGAAATATTTTAGCTAGATGAAAAAAAATATCTCCACATTTATGTGTCAAGATATGTGTAAACTATTTTACAAAAAGTTAAATAGAATCTCCTAGTAAATTTATTAAGTGAATAAGTATTTCTGAGTTGATGGATAAAATTTATGTTTAGTATCAAATAAAAAAGAAAAGAAAGAAAGGTAGAAGGAAGGAAAGAAGGAAGGGAGGAAGAAAGGAAGGAAGGAAGGAAGGAAGGAAGGAAGGAAGGAAGGAAGGAAGGAAGGACAAAATTTACATACTCAAATGCATATGAATTTTTTTTTAAAGTGGTATATTTAATGCAGTTGGGGTAGAGGTTAGAGGTGAGACTCTTCTCACTAAGGCAGATGTTCATTGACTATGCCATCCTTATTTACTGATGATTGGTCTGGGGAAATGCAAAGAATGATTTAGATGAGAAAAATGTATTTAGGAGATTAAAAATTATAAACAAAATTCTAAAGATAATAAAATTGCTAGTTAAACATGAAGGAGAAATAGGTCCATGGCATACTGGAAAAACGTATCCTGTCATGAGCAAGAATTTGTTAACAATTGTGGATCTGCCCTCATTTGCTGAATAGCTATGTGTATTTAGCTTTAGATGTTAAAGAAATCTAATAAAACTTTACTTCAAAAGAGAAAAAAAAAGGTATATTTATTTGAGTGTACTTACTAGTATATTCCTTATATTTTTCTACCCTAAAGTTATATGGATCTGGGTAAGAAAGAATGTGGGTACTGTAATCAGATGCCAGAAATTTAACTGGTTCTGGCATTATGACCTTAGGAAATTTATTTCATGTAGGTCTCAATCTGAAATAAAAGAGAGAGAGAAAGATAATCATATACCTACCACATACTAGTAATGCTGTTTAGATGACTAATTCTTTTTCCAAATAAAGAAATTCACATAGAAGCTGAATTAATGCCAGCCAAAGCATCTAAAACCTATAAAAGAATATTCTACAGAATTAGAATTTATTTGAAAGTTAATCAGATAAATACATTATTATTAATTTCTAGTTGTCCTAATCATATTGTGGTTATGTTTTTATTTAAAGAATATTTATCTTTCAGAGATTTATTGAAGTAAGTACAATGAAATAATGTAATGCTTTGGTTTTGTATAAAAATAATCTGCAGGAAATAGATGAAACAAAATTAGAGATATTATTGAAATTAGATTATATATTCATGGGCTTTATTTTACTATTTCAATCACTTTTGCATATGAAAAATCTATAATAAAAATTACTAATATGAATAATGAATGAACTACTTTCCTGTGCTTTAATTATTTTTGCAAGTCTCTGAAAAGGTTGATTCTCAAGTAGCTTATTTGCCAATGGCTTTGTTGACTGACAAAATGTACTAAGTTCATTGAATAGGGAGTTAAATGTTTGCTTCTGTACCTTCTTCCTAATAGCTAATTGGCTCATTCACATTTATTTACAAATATAGAAGATTTTTATGGAAATAAGGGTATACTATACATGGATAAAATAATTGTTCAGTAAATATTAGTAAGAACAATACATTTTTGTTGCTCAAAGTTTTAGTAACCTAGTTGGGTGATAAAGAGCTAATATGCTAATTAGACCAAACAGCAGAACAATCGTCCAGATGACCTTCTGGAAGAAGCCAGGGCTATGAGGGCCGAGGCAGCCACTGGGGCGGCTGTGAGGGCCAAGGCAGCAGCTGAGGCTGCGAGGGCCAAGGCAGCCGGGGCTGCAAGGGCCTATCCTAACACAAATTTCATGCATCGGGCCTCTAGTATGTATACATTGATAAGACTTCAAGCAATAAGACAATCCTATATAATAAAAGGCTAATATGCAAATAGATCAAACAGCGGAATGACTGGTTGCTATGATGCGCACTGACCACCAAGGGGCAGACATTCAATGCAGGAGTTGCCCCCTGGTGGTCAGTGCACTGCCATAGGGGGAGCGCTGCTTAGCCATAAGCTGGGCTGATGGCTGCCGAGCGCAGTGCCCTCCTCCACAGCAGCGCTAAGGGTGTCTGACTGCCGGCTTAGACCCACTCCTCTAAGTTGGACATCCCCTGAGGGCTCCTGGACAGTGAAAGGGCGCAGGCCGGACTGAGGGTCCCCTCCTCCTACCCTCCGAGTGCACAAATGTAGTGCACCAGGCCTCTAGTTTTAGTATTATGTTATATCAGAGTAATGAAAATATTTCCATTACTATAAAAATGTGAATACTTTTCCAAACTTGTGCAAATCTACTCTTGTGGAAAAGCTAAGTAACAACTGTGTTCTATGAAAATCAAAGAGAAAATGCATGGATAACATTGAACTTCATTTAACCTAACCAAATCCCACATAATTGTTAGAAGGCAGTTCTTAAATCATTTCAAAATAAAGAAATGTATCTCGAGATTAAAAACACACACACATATTTGTTCCATTTAGACCTATTTTAGCTATCTCATTTATTGGCTAGATTTCCATTATATTTATCAGACTAAGATTGTTCTTGATCTTAGTAAACTTTTCATATGATTCACTCACTGTTAAGTCATTGTTGTGTTGAAAGAGAAGGTTTGACTCCCAAAGAATTTTTATGATAAGGAGGTATTATACTTCAAAGTCACTTTTTAAAGTGACTTCGGTAACTGATGTGTTTTAATTAGACACTTACAAATGTTCAAAAAAGCCTAAATTTTTTGGTTTTATCTTTTACAAATATATGAATTTCTGACAACCAGATATTGGTAATTAAAGATAGTTCCCGTGTAAACACAAGAAGCCATAAATCATAGTATCTTTTTAAAACTAAGTTAGTGCATTACATATGTATTTTAGAAAACCTGGAGCCTGCTAAGATTGCTCAAAACAAAACAAAGCAATCCAAACCCAATCCAAACCTCCTCTACTGCATTTGACATTTATTATTATTATTAATTTTCGTTATTATTATTGGTGGTGGCGTTTAATGATTAAGACAAGCAACAGAGACAAATGTCTTATTATGAGCTATCATCTAATTCTGATAATCCAGACTATTGAAAAGCAGTCACCTTTTGTGAAAAAGGGAACACTTAAATTGGACAATATTATTTCTATAAGTTATATTAAAGATCATGTGCTTTAAGCTGAATTTATTGATACTCATGTACAGAATTCATGGCATTTTTCTGCCTAAATGACTATTTGCATACAGTTTGATTTATATGCAAAGAGGAACCACAGAGAGTTATCCTTTTTTTTCCTTTGACCTTACATTGTTAGTTTTTAGCAAAGAGTTTCACATCCATAGATCATTTCCTCTAATTTTAAGTTATTGCTAATGATTTATGAAAGGAAATAAGATATAGATTAGGTCTGCAGGAAAATATGCTTGGAGTTTTACCATTTTGGAATAGATTGTCTTTTTTCAAGCATAGCCCACATGAAATTATTATAGGATGTTACTCATCATTAGTGATAACCCTTGACTTTTGTCATGCTGTCAAGTAGTAGGCTGAAAACTAAGGAGCCTTCGATTGTGATACGATCACATACTCTTTTCAGCTGGATTTAGACAGAATTAGTGTTCAGTTACTCTGCATTCATCATGATGACATGCATAGGAATGATGCAGTATAGAAACAGACACCTGACCCAAACTGCTGAACTCAGAGTCATTCCCCTTCACATGATGCTTCTTGATCTGTCCTTTGAACAATGGAACGGCTCTTAAAATGTGCCTGGCAGGCTAATCAAACCTGAGCATACTATAAATCCTTCGGATGTCTCTGCACTCCAAAATTTTTGTCTTTACTTTTGTATTGTATATTGTTTTGTACTTTATTTTACATGAAACTTTATTTCATTAAGCTGCATGCTGTTTTTAACTTTTTGTGTGCACAATCTCCTGATATGTATTGCCATTTGGAGTAACCCCTTAAATCAGAGTGTGCTCTTATAATAGAAGGAGCATTGGCAAAGGAAAAACAAATGTATCCTATAGTTGTCACATGCGTATTTTAAAGGAAATGGAATCTAAACGTGTTTATTAGATATAAACCATCAACATTTGGGGGAACCAGCTCAAGAAATGTTTCTTTCCCACTTGGCAAAAGACAATGTTAGCACATGTACACCAATCAAAAGTCATTCTATTTATGAGCTCTAAGAAGAAAGACTTAGCAAACAGAACACATTTTCTCACCCATATTTTTTGTGTCCCTCAAATAACTCTCTCCCTCCCCCTCTCTCTCTCTCTCTCTCTCTCTCTCTCTCTCTCTCTCTCTCTCCCTCTCTCTCTCTCTCTCTTGTCACACACACGCATAGTTGCAGATTTTCTGTTTGTTGGCCTTCTATATTTTTTATGCCACAAAAAAATTTTTAGGTTCATTTGGGTATTGAAGAAAACATTGTTATCACTAATGTGAGACAAAAAATTATTTTTTTGTTTTTTTCTTTTAAAATAGGTGAAGTATGGTTTCTAAATTTTATACAGGAAGAAAATACTTAATATATTCTTGATTTTTTAAAATTCATGTTAGGAATGTTATTTTAAGGAAATTTTGCAAAGAAATTGAACAGAAGTAGCCTAAGTTCTGCGTAAGGCCATGACTACTAGATTACAGGAGCAGACAAAAGTTTTAAGGTGTGTGTAGAGTTAACCATCATCCACTGCAGCCCAAAGGATTATTGCAAAGTTTTGCAAAAACAATTAGCATAAATATTTAGTTTTGGCTTTCAAATCAGTGTGACAGAGGAATATATGTAGTAAATATTAACAATATGAGGCGAATAATGGTATGATTACTGATCAAAGGTTGTTCGCTTATTTTTTACATTTTCAACTTTATAATTCTTTCTCACCATCCCTCCAAGGAATGAATAATTTTTCAGTTTGATATCATGTGGATTATAAAGGCAATAGGTTTATCATAAGGTCTTTTCCATAAACTCCAGAATCTCTCTCCCATTTACAAGATAGATATTTGGTAAGCCCCTTCCCCAGAAAGCACATTTTTTTTAGTCCAGCTCCTGGTAGAGAACGACTCTCCAGAATTATAATTTTTTTATAAGGGGTCAAAAGATCATGAATAACTATGAACCAAATTGAAAATAAATCCAAAAATTATTTTCTAGTTTTAAACATTTATAATTATACCGAGGGAAATTCCTTTTGTTACTGTTTTTAAAACAAAGTATTATACTGTAAGGGTCATATAATTCAAATGAAAATATATTTCCATTATTATTCTATGTTATGAATTTTAGATTCGTATTTGTAGTGGGGTAAATAGTGACACTCAAAAAGATATGTCTGCATCCTAACTCCAGGATCAGTGAATGTGATCTTATTTTAAAAAGTTTTTTAAAAGTCTTTGCTGATGTCAGTAAATTAAAGATCTAAAAATGAGATGCTTTGGATCATCAAGAGGGTAACGAGTCCAGTGACAAGTGCCCTTATAGGAAACACACAGAGGAAAGACACACGAGGAGAAGTGGAAAAGCCAAATGAAGAAAAGAGTCAGAAATTGGAGTTGAGCAGCCACAAGCCAAGGAATGCCAGCAGCATCCAGGGCTGGGGAAGGCATGGAAAGATTGTTTGCACTGCAGTGGTTCTCAACCTTCTGGCCCTTTAAATACAGTTCCTCATGTTGTGACCCAACCGTACAATTATTTTCGTTGCTACTTCATAACTGTAATGTTGCTACTGTTATGAATCATAATGTAAATATCTGATATGCAGGATGGTCTTAGGCGACCCCTGTGAAAGGGTCGTTCGACCGCCAAAGGGGTCCCAACCCACAGGTTGAGAACCGCTGCACTAGAGCCTTTTGGCTCTTCTGACACCATAATTTCAGACTTCTGGCCTCCAACATGGTGAGGAAAGCAATGCTGTTGTTGTAAGTCACCCAGTTTATATTAATTTTTATGGCAGCCTTAGGAAATGAATACAGTGTCCAACTGGGTAAATTAAATACACACTTCAGTTATAATTATAGACCATTAAATAGGCACAGTCCGGAGCTTTACTTCTTTGGGTAACCACCGAATGCAGAAAGCCGG
This sequence comes from Myotis lucifugus, assembly GCF_000147115.1. Lineage (NCBI taxonomy): Eukaryota > Metazoa > Chordata > Mammalia > Chiroptera > Vespertilionidae > Myotis > Myotis lucifugus. The sequence continues at coordinate 3,595,086 of NW_005871099.1, read as the reverse complement.
GCAAACTGTAGGTGCTCAATAAATAACTGTGATTTGATTTTTAGAGAGAGTGGAAGGGAGGGGTAGAGACAGAGAGAGAAACATCCATGTGAGAGAGACACATTGATTGGCTGCCTCCCGCACTCGATCCCGCATGTGGCCCTAAGGCCAGGGGAATGGAACCTGCAACCTAGGTGTGTGCTCTTGACAGGAATAGAACCCAGGACCCTTCTTCAGTCCTCAGGCCGATGCTTTATCCACTGAGCCAAACCAGCTAGGGCTCTCTTGAATTGTAATACCACGATTTGTATAAGGTGAAAAATGTAGAGGACAGATTTCATATCCTGTGGATTTTAAAAATTTTATTAAATATCCAGGGGAAACCATTTTTCAGCATTTCTAATGTTAGTGTGGAATCCACAGGAAACAAAAAACCTCAGAGAACCTCACACCTGTCCTTTGTGAAAATACACTGTGTAATATGTGTCTTTTTCGTGAAAGGAAAGTTTCAATTGAAAATATTGGCAATTTAATCTGCTTTTGCCACAAAACCACAGACGAAGCAACACAAGAGTTTTAAACTGTTTTCAAGTAATATGAGATCCGTACAAGAGAAAAAAGTATAAAGTATTTATATATGTTATGAATCACAGTAAAAGAGCAACCATGAACCCCTCTCCCCCATTCACTTCGGAATTAGAACATTAGGAATAAGATCATTTTTACCTTTGTGTTTCTTACTTGTTTTATGGCCCTTCCTCTGCCACCCACCCCACCTGCATTAGTTTTCTTTGGCTGCCAAAAAAAATTTAACAAACTTAATAGCTTAAAACAGCCCCTACTTACAATCTCAGAGTTTGACTTCTATGCTAGTGAAAAAATTAGACCCATGGAGCTGTTCCTATTAAACATACCATTGTATTAATGAAAAGCTTTTGCCTCCCTACAAAATTGGGCCCAAAAAGCTGGTTCCTACGTCTTTTTTGCAAGGTTTCTGGCCCAGCATGCCCAATGTATTCCGGACCAATTTTAAGTAGATACAATGATCAGATGGAACTCCAAATCTACTCTTTATTTCCAGTACAGCCTGATAGGAAAATGAAGTTGGATAACCAGAACATACTCAGATGTCAGACTATTCCATCCCCTACAACTGAATTTACCCACCCAGCCAGAAGGGACCAATGATAAATAGCAGAGCCTATTATGGGAAAGAGAGAGCAGAGAAAAAAGCACACACTATGTGAAAGGCAACTTGTTGATTCATATAGGGACAGAGTATTTTAACTTACTAACTCTCCTAAATAGGGGATAGGTTCTTGAGAGTCCCTGGCTCCCTTGTATCACCTAATCATATACTGGTGTCTGTGAGCTGCTGCCCTGCCTCAGCCTCAGCCTCCCTCTTCTCCAACCAAGTTGATTGCAATGTCTGTGCATCCACTCAACAGGTCCTGTCCCACAGGCGCTCATAGGAAACTTTGCTGGAACATTTAGGCTCTCAGAGTATGGTTGGAGGGTGGAAGCCACACTGAAATATGGGGGGAATACAATGGCCTCAAATGAATAAGCACTTTAAAAGTCCTTATAATAAGGGAAGAATATCTTGGAGAATTATTAACTTGACATATTCCTTAATATTCATTTTCTCTTATTCTAAAATAGATTATTAGCCCTTTGCATAATAGTCATTGGAGCAATTATAATGTTGTATTATACATATATTTATATATCTATTACTCTAGACCAGTGATGGCGAACCTTATGACCTCGGCGTGTCAGCATTTTGAAAAACCCTAACTTAACTCTGGTGCCGTGTCACATAGAGAAATTTTTTGATATTTGAAACCATAGTAAAATAAAGATTTATATTTTTGGTATTTATTTTATATATTTAAATGCCATTTAACAAAGAAAAATCAACCAAAAAAATGAGTTCGCGTGTCACCTCTGACACGCGTGTCATAGGTTCGCCATCACTGCTCTAGACTATGAGCATCTCAAAATAGGACATCACTCTAACTCGTGTTTCTCTTTATAGTATTCAGTGTTGTTGCTACTTTAAGAGTTTCAGAAATGAAGATGTGTTATCAGCTACTCAACTATGTAAGTGAACTTAGAGAAGGGAGAAAAAATCTTAGCTAGAGTGATTAAGAAAATAAGCTGCCAGTTTTTATAAATCTTTGTATCAAACTAGTTTGGAGTTTTGACCTGGAGAATCTCATTGACCAAGTTAGATGACCAGAAGACCCAATTCTGTCATCCAAAGGGAAGTGATCAACATAGGCTTAATTTTGACTGGCTTCTGTATTGAAGGTAGCCCAATTTGGTGGTGGTAAACCCAGCAACTAGAACCATCAGGAAATCACAATACATTGGGTGGGGGCAATGTTACTGATTAGGATATTGGTTCATTTTAAAGTAGTACTTCAGTCAGCAAATAAAAGTGCAGAGAGTAGAGAGTATAAGGTTCATCCTATGAGACAAGAACTCCATGCAAGATTGTCCATGCAGGTGTGAGCCCTGAGTGCAGCAGCTCTAAATCTAACAAAGTAATGGCAGTGCTAATTTGGAATTAAATAAGCTTAGTTGTAATAAGCTTACTTGTAGAGAAACACTAAGAGGACAAGAGAAAACTCTGAGTTAGTGGGTTTTCTAATATCCAGAGTTCAATTATAGAAACTTACGTACATAAGAGTATCAACAGCAAGTATAATAAGCATCTTAATATGAAGCCAACCTTGGCCAGGAGGCTTTGCTTTCAGGTTAAAAGCAGGTGTGTATAAATTTGAAAGATATTTTATTTTATTTTTTTAAAAAATATATTTTATTGATTTTTTACAGAGAGGAAGGAAGAGAGACAGATAGTTAGAAACATCGATGGGAGAGAAACATCGATCAGCTGCCTCCTGCATATCTCCCACTGGGGACGTGCCCGCAACCAAGGTACACGCCCTTGACCGGAATCAAACCTGGGACCCTTCAGTCCGCAGGCCGACGCTCCATCCACTGAGCCAAACCGGTTTTGGCTGAAAGATATTTTAAAAGATGAGAACTGAAGACAATGATAAAAGCTTTAGAAGAACAAACAATGTCAATAATGTGCAGCATTGTAACATTTAGTTCCCTTTAGGAATGGTGATATGAAATACTTATCATCCATTGTCTTATAAACCTATATTACTTTAAGAGAATTATGAATTCTTTTTCCCCCTGTGATCTTAGTTTTCCTTACAACAAAGCTGGATTAAAAAATGAGGTATATTAGGTGGTGGTTGTTTTTTCTCCTAAACATGTGACCTCAACTTCTTACATTCCTCTTAGTGCATGGATTTAAGAAACTTTACTACATTGGACTGTCCCTATCAGAGGGAAACTGTAAATACAATGGCTTGGACATTTTATTAGCACCTCCTGGGGTCTTCCCCAATCTCATCTCATGTGGGGCAGCCTGATATCCACTTCTCAGGAATCCAGGAAAGACTGCATTTCTCAGTTTCCTTCAGATTAAGTTCAGAGTAAGTGACTGGCTTCTCACTGTTAAATTGTGTCATCTTCTAGGACTGTGTGTTCATTCTCTCTTTTCTATTACAAAAGTGATCTTGGAGGCCATATGTTCAAGATGGCAGGGTAACAACATGGTGAAATCTTGGTGCCTGGGACCCTGAGTTAGCACTTGCCCAAACCATTATCCTTTTTTAATGATATAAGCAAGAAATACACTTATTGTGTAAAGCCATTGAATTTGGGTGGTTACATTACAAACATTAGCATTAGGTAATTTGACTAGTTATTCCAGACTTAGTAAATGCCTTCCATTCCACTATAGTAACACTGCAAATGTCCCATACTTTTATCTTATCTCATCTCAATAACTTTGTTTTAGTTCCTCTCTCTCTCTCTCTCTCTCTCTCTCTCTCTCTCACGCACGCGCGATATAGCCACTAGCTAAACTGGCTAAAAGCATTAAGAAATAGTAAACACTAAACACTATGTCTATTTGTATTATCATAGCTAAATTTCAAAGAAAAGGAAGCTTCATGTCATAAATGAAGGGGGAATGTAGGGACATATAGAGATGTCCTAGCTCACTCATCAGGAGGAGGAATTAGGCCCTAATATGGAACCTGGCATGCAGGGAGATGGAGTTTTCATAGCCAACAGCAAGAGAAAATATGGTATCAGATCTGAATTCAGTGTAGAGTTATGGAAGTAAGCCTTCTGAATAAGGCTGGGACTCACAAGATTTGTCCACTCAAGACAAAGAAGAGGGTCTAAGTAAATAGCTGTGTGTCAGTGTAACGACAGTGATATTTTGCCTATGTCAGGGCTTTGGTGGCAGAAAATGTCTTCCAAGAGAAATAAAAATTCCAAAGTGGTGGGGATGGGGGAGAATCTCACAAATAAAAATTAGAGAACCACAGTTTGAAAACTTCTGCCATAAGGAAGACCCAGTAAACAATGGGATGCCCAAATGGCATTGTTGGACCCGCTGACCAAGACAGCATTTATTTTGCCACAAGCATAATAGAAATGGTTCCTCCTCACTAGCCTAAATAGCAAACATCTTAAAATGCCTACATAACAATGGACTTTAGTTTTTTGAGGATATTGTGTTTCCTAAGGCAACTGTAACAAATGATCACAACTTCGTGACTTAAAACAATAGAAGTTTATTTCTTCACAGTTTAAGTCTGAAGTCCAAAATCAAGTTGTCGGCAGGGCCATTACCCCTTGAATGGCTCTAGGGGACAATACTTCCTTGCCTCCGTTAGCTTCCAGTGACTCCCAACAGCCCCTAGCATTCTCTGACTTGTGGCAGCATGACTTCAATCTCTGCCTCTGTCTTCACAGGGCCTTATTCCCTGTGTCTTCTCTGTCTCTCTTTGTCTCCAAGCCCCACCCCTCCTCCCTATTAAGATACCAGTCATTGGATTTAGAGTCCACCTTAATCCAGTAAGTCCTCTTTTAAATTGATTACAACTGCAAAGACCCTATTTTCAAATATGGTGGCATTCGTAGCTATCTGGGATTAGGATTTCAACATATGTTTTTGGGAAACACAATTCAATCCACAACAGATATATAAATACTTGTGATGATTTAGAGAAATAGACATTCTCATAATTTGCTGTCAAAGATTTGGTAGCTCTTCTGGAGGAAATTTAGCAATAATTATCAAGAGATAAAATGTTAATGTTTTTTTGGTGTGTGTGTGTGTGTGTGTGTGTGTGTGTTGTTCTTTTAATCCTCACTGGAGGATATTTTTCTCATTGATTTTTAGAGAGTGTGGAAGGGATGGAGGAGAGAGAGAGAGAGAGAGAGAGAGAGAAGTGAGAGAGACACATCAATTGGTTTCCTCCCACATGCTCAACCGAGCTACATGCCTTTGAAGGGGAATCAAACCTGCAACCCTTAGGTCTGATGACTGATGCTCTAACCACTGAACAAAACAGCCAGGGCCTGTGTTTTTTAATGTTCATATTTTTCACTTCAAGAAATGTGCCCTAACCGGTTTGGCTCAATGGATAGGGCGTTGGCCTGTGGACTCAAGGGTCCCAGGTTCTATTCCAGTCAAGGACATGTACCTTGGTTGTGGGCACATCCCCAGTAGGGAGTGTGCAGGAGGCAGCTGATCAATGTTTCTCTCTCACCGATGTTTCTAACTCTCTATCCATCCCCCTTCCTCTCTGTAAAAAAACCAATAAAATATTTAAAAATAATAATAAAATAAATTCTTAAAAAAAAGAAATGTACCCTCTAGAAATAATTGGAAATATGTAAAGAATCAGTTGCAAAGCTATAGAAGTCTCATTGATAAAAGAGAACATTAAAAAAACCATATTATTTAAATAGTATAAAGCTTTTAAATTATATATTAAGTATTTTTAATATATAGCAAAGTGCTAATAAAATAATTTAAAGTAAGAAATAGTTTGTGCCATTTTTTTTAGGTGTCATATTCATATTTTTCTAAGTGCCATAGTTTTTTTATTTTTATATATTTATATATTTTAAACTTTTTTCTCTAATGTGATACACATGTGTTACTTTTATAAATCAGGAAAAAATAAAACAGTGTCATTCCAGCTGCAATGACCTCTTAATCTCCAGTTATAACAATTATATCTGTTCATCTGCTTTTTTTTCTGAATTATAATCATGTCTTTCCTCAGGCTCTTTTGATCACCACTGTTATTGTTTTTCATGTCCTACTGAAATAATAATGTCCTGTGTGGATTACAGACCTGCTGAGATAAATAGAAATGATTCTGAAAAAACAGCTACTAAAAAAATCAGAATGCTGCAAAAACCTCTCGGCTACACATTTAGTGAGTCACATACACTCTAAACTAGCTAAACAATATCACAAATGTGGCAGAGAATGTGTATGAAAGGGTACCAAAGTAGCCATAGCAAGAAGAAAAAGGATCAAGGAAGATTATAACATTCACAAATGGCAAACTAAGGAACTGAGTAGCTAAGAAAGACCCAGAATTTTTAGGTTATTTCAGTATGACAGAGGATTTCAAATCTTGTTGTGTTATTCTTTTTTAAAATATACTTTTTTTTTATTTCAGAGAGGAAGGGAGAGGGAGAGAGAGATAGAAATATCAATAATGAAAGAGAGTCATTGAAAGGTTGCCTCCTACAGCCCTCTACTGGAGATCGAGCCTGTGCCCCAGGCATGTACCCTGACCAGGAATCATACTGTGACCTTCTGGTTTATAGGTCAACACTCAACCACTGAGGCACACTAGCTTGTTGTGTTATTCTTGTTTCAAAAAGATTTTGCCTAACAAGCAGACTCTGTCTAGAACTTAGAAAGGAGCACATGCTGGTAATATTTAAATGCCCAATGTACACTGAGCCCAGGAAGACCTATCCAGGAAATCCACCAAGTGATTTATAATGTAGGAATTTATAATCTCATCAGGAACAACAGCTTGGCATTTAGAACACTGTGAGGAAAGAAAAAAGTTAGACTAACTTTGTAAAGAAGTTACCAGAGTGTTAAAATAACACCTAAGAGCATACATTTAAATTGAATTTTGGGGTCAAAGAGAACACCAAGAAACACTCAGGAGGTGGGGAAAGCTTGAAAGGAAGAAGGTGCTACGGCCCAGTCACCAGCTGCAATAATGTCTCTGCAGTGAATGTGTGTCTTGACTTCCACAAAGATGAGACATGGTTATTTTATTATTATTATTGATTGACTTTCAGAGAGGAATGGGGGAAAAGAGAGAGAGAGAGACATTGATTTGCTGCTCCACCAATCTATGCATTCATTAGTTGACTCTTGTGTGTGCCCTGACCCAGGATGGAACCCATAACCTTGGTGTATGGAGATGATGCTATAACCAACTGAGCTACTCAGCCAGGGCGAGACTCGGTTTTTGATTAATGTGACACGTTAGTATTAGTATAATGAAATGTCTTGGATTCCTTTTGACTTTCAGTGTTCCTCAAAAATCTTATGGCCTGTCAGTGTTGCTCAGTGGTTGAGCATTGACCTAAGAACCAGGAGGTCATGGTTCAATTCCTGATTAGGGCACAGGCATGGGTTGTAGGCTCTATCCCCAGTAGGGAGCGTGCCGGAGGCAGCTGATTAATGATTCGCTTTAATCATTGATGTTTCTATGTCTCCCTCTCACTTTCTCTCTCTAAAATCAATAAAAAATATTTAAAAAATAATAACAAATAAAAATTAAAACCTCATAGATAAATGAAAGGCTTGAGATGAGTATTTTATAACGTTTTAGTGAATTGAAGTTGTGTGTGATGTAACAGAGATACATGATTACATTGAAGTGCCACTACTTCTAAATCGGTTACATACTTATTCTAACATTAGATTTTTTTAAAATGGCAAGCGATTATCACTAAGACATTTTTTAAAAACAATGTCATGCCATTTTTTAATGTCAGATTGTAAAACTTTATCAAAAATGACTGCTGAATGTTGGCCAGTATATAGAGATATATGCATTCTCCTGTGTTTTTATAGGGTATGCAAATTGATACACAGTTTCTGGAAGGAAATTGCTATATCTGTAAGTGTGACCACATTGATTAAGGAATTTTGCTTCTGGGAATTCATTCCAAGGAATATAAAGATATTGTAAAATAATATACAAATAAATATGGAACTCATCTTATTTATAAATTTTCTTTTTAAAAGCCCTAATATTAAAAAATAAATGCTTATTAAATGTGAAAATTTAAATATATATGAAATAATAAAAATTAAAAACTAAATACCTAACATAGATCACCTTATAGGAACTGTTGCTCATATATTGAAAGAGACAAAGAATCTCCTTGTTGGAATAAATGAGATGCTGTTAATTTGTAGCTTGCATTGGCATTAGGATTACTCAAATTATCACTGCTGGTGGCATGGGATGGAATGCTAGTGGTGGGTGAGGCATTTGCAAATCTTGAAGTAGTGAAGCTTTTAGTCACCATGGTGATGATGATGAATATAAAAACTGAGGGATGAGCTATCTGTTTCTGAATAACCCATACGCTTGAAAAAAGAGAGATACACCAAAAGCCCTGAATTCAAAACTCAAAGCATGGGTAAAAAATCAACTGGCTTTTAGGCAGTTACAAAAGAATGCTCTTATTTAGTCCCAGGAAAGACTAAGGATCCAGCCCAAGGCCTGATTGCTAGGGTTATGGAATTTCAACTCTAATTAAATATACAAAACCTCCAGTCTCTTCTCCTGAGAGAAAGATATAGGGTGAATAGGAATAGCACCCTGAAATGTGGTATGGAGACATCTGGACATAAACAAGACAGAGACAGTATAGAAAGCACCGAGCACTCAAATCCTTCTCAACACTCCCTGGGAGAGAAAGCTGCCTCTTCCTCCGCCATACCGCCCAGAGAACCAGCCTCCCAACCTAAAAAACCTTAAAATAGCTGGACAAATAACAAGAATTACATATCCTCTTAGTTGTCATTCACACCAATTTCCCTCACCTCTAGGCCCAGAGGGTGGTTTATAGCTTAGCATGGCCCAGATATAAAGGTGAAAAATCTGCTCCAGGGATGAGGCTCTTTAGCAAAAGATTGAGCCTATTTGCATAGACAGGAGTTTTGCAACATAGGTAGAGATTATTTACAAGAGTATATTAAAAAAAGAGGGTCAAATACAAGATTGATTTTAGTTGAATTTAGGGAATCTCACCTGGGATGAATTTAATATGGGAGCTCAAGCATTTGGGAGTAGAGTTAATAATGGCTTGGTACATTAACCAAATGAAAACTGAACTTGGTGGTGAAATACTATCAATGAGCCAACAACACTTCCCGGCATGCTAAAGAAAATAGTTTGAACTCTTCTACTGATGGGCACTTGGGCTGTTTCCAAATTTTAGCTGTTTTAAATAATGTTACTATGAACATACAGGTGCATATATTCTTTCTGATTGATGTTTCTGGCTTCTTAGGATATATTACTAGAAGTAGGATCACTGGGCCAATTTTTAATTTCAATTTTGAATTTTTTTAAGGAAACTCCATACTGTTTTCCATAGTGGCTGCACCAGTCTGCATTCCCACCAGCAATGTACTAGAGTTCCCTTTTCCCCACATCTTCACCAACACGTTTCAGTAGATAAGTGGATAAAAAGATGTGGTTTGTTGACACAATGGAATACTATGCAGCTATAAAAAAGAAGGATCTCTTATCCTTTGAGACAGCATGGAGAAGCCTGGAAAGTATTATGCTAAGTGAAATGAGCCAGTTGGAGGAAAACAAGTATCACATGATCTCACTCATATGTGAAATCTAATGAACAAAATAGATACAGAGACATAGAAGCATGGAACAGACTGATGAATCTCAGAGGGAAGGTGGAGTAGAGGGTGGGAAGAGATTAACCAAAGAACTTATATGCATATATGCATAGCCCATGGACATAGACAATAGTGTGGTGAAGGCCGGGGGAGGGGGGCACGTGGAGGGAGGGGGTAAAGGGGACAAATGGGGATGTCTTTAATACTTTCAACAATAAAGATAATTTTTAAAAAAGTGTGGAGACCTAAGGAATGTTAGAGTGGATCAATTTTACACAAGTTTCTCAGCCTCGTCCTACTATCTTTCTAGAAAGACCAGAGGATACAGGCATAGCTCATTTTATTGTGCTTTGCTTTATTGCACTTCACAGATGTTGTAGTTTTACAAATTGGAAGCAAGACCCTCCATCAGCAAAAAAAATAAAATAAAATTTACAACTTGCTTTATTAAGGTATTCACTTTATTGTGGTGATCTGGAACCAAACCCTCAACATCCCTGAGGTAACCCTCTTTACTCTTCTCTAAAACATTATTTAAAACTCTGTAATGACTGTCTTATATAGGCCAGAGATAATAATGGGAGATTATGGACTGAAACTCATATTTCTGAGATTAATTTTAATAATAAACTCTTGGTCACAGCTGCCAGAATCAAGCCTAACCCATCAAAGACAAATTGGTCATGAGGACGTGAAAAGGACTGCAGTGTGGCTACAAGTTATACCATGAGTCTTTTCCCAAGTCTTCTCCTAATGGAGGGAGATAGTGGTAGAACTCTACACCAGATATGAAAATACAGACTTTTTGGAAGATTATTAGCTTTACACAGAGGCTCTTTACTGAGGTCAATCCCTGGATATACGAAATGCACAGATGAGAATGGAAGCTTATTGAAGTGCAATGACAGACGGAGTCTTGGTCTGAGTTTGTCTCACAGCGGAACCAGGGACCCGTCGTGTGGTTATTTACGTAGCCCAAGCATGCACAGTGAGAAGGCGTATATTTAGTAACTGGCAAAACTCCCCACGTTAGTTACCTGACCATGGAGTAAGGCTATTATGATAGAAAAATTCTAGTGAAAGCCCTTATAAATGCCGCTCTCCATCAAAAATAGTACATTCAAGGCAACACTGCATCTATCAGAGAATTATAGAGATTAGCACTATCATTAATGTCTTGACAAATGCCGGGTCTGTAATTCCTCTGACATCTCTTTAACTTGTCTCTTCAGCCATTACAAACCAAATGAGTCTTGAATAATGACTGGATTTTCTTAAAGAGGATCAGGACTTGGAGCTAATCCCAGCTGTTCTTCATGATATCATTGCAGTAAATCAGTCCTTGTTACCTGATATACAGCTGTGGGATAAGACATCACTTTCTTTTCAATTTCCATCAACAAAGATAAGCAGACATAGTTGGCATGCAACTGGAAAGGTGGAACAGTTTTGTTTGCTGGCTGTGACTTACAGAAATAGTCATGCAGGTTAGCTACATTGCAATAGCCTGGCATGATGCCCTTGTAATGGACCAGCAAGGCGGTCCTGGTTTCTCTGGGCTGTACCAGAAAGAAGAGTTGGCATAGCCTCAAGGTAAAGCAGTGAATTTGTATATACTGCTGACTTTTCCAGGGGCCACTCAATTAATTGTACTTTGTTGATGGTAACTTGCCTTTAAAATGGTTAAATTTGTAGCATATATTATCTAGTTACAGCTATTATTTAAAAGAGTGGATTCTGGGAGTGGGGAAGGATCGATGGTTGCAGCTAATTTCCATTTCACCTGCCAGATCCATTCCCTGAGTTTCTCTGCCCCGCCCTGCACTCACAAGCCTTGCTTCTACTGTGTGTAACTCCCAGACTCCCTCTCACCTTGGCCTCTGTTTACATACAGCCAATGTGAGGCCTCAGCAGTCAATCACAGGATGAAAAGAGAGAGGAAGATATCAGGGAATTTATTCCCTTTACTCTTCCCCTGATGAATTATGGTTTGCTGGTGCCTTTGTTTCTTTATCCAGGGCCTCAAGCTCCTGTAACTTTCCTCAATGTTACTTTCAGATAACAACAGCTTCTCTCCCCGTGCTTTCACTCTAGGGATGGTAATGGCTTCCAGCTGTTGCTAATTTTTGGGCTCTTCACCACCTCTTTGTAATTTCCTTCAGCCTTCCCAGTCTTTGTAAATAGTCCCCAATTATCTCTTAAATTACGCATTTGCACGCTAGCAACTCTTCCGCCAGGACCCCAGCTGACTTGGGACTGAGATGTGAGAAGGTAAGATTTGCAAAAATATTTTAAGAGGGAGTAAATAATATGGATATTTTGGGAAAGAGTGCTTTATACTGAGGTAAGAGCAAACTCTAAATAAAGCCTCAAGGAAAGAATGTAACCAACTACTTGGCTTAAGACGCCCAGAAAGAGGCAAAGGTTGTTGAAGTGGAGTTGTTACCAAAAAGGGGAGCTGGCCCTTGGTGGGCCTGCCTAGGGCAGTGATGGCGAACCTATGACACGCGTGTCAGAGGTGACACGCGAACTCATTTTTTTGGTTGATTTTTCTTTGTTAAATGGCATTTAAATATATAAAATAAATATCGAAAATATAAATCTTTGTTTTACTATGGTTGCAAATATCAAAAAATTTCTATATGTGACCTGGCACCAGAGTTAAGTTAGGGTTTTTCAAAATGCTGACACGCCGAGCTCAAAAGGTTCGCCATCACTGGCCTAGGGCCAGCCGGTACTGTTTGGGTTCTTGACTTTGTGCAGGAAAAATTTTACAACACAAGTCTAGGTGAATTTTAGAGGATGTTTATTAAAATGGGGGACAATGAGCCCAGCGGGGTGTGGCTCAGTGGTTGAGTGTCGACCTATGAACCAGGAGGTCGTGGTTTGGTTCCTGGTCAGGGCACATGCCTGGGTTGCCGGCTTGGTCCCCAGTGAGGGAAATGCAAAATTCTTTCTCATCATTGTTGTTTCTATCTCTTCTCCCTCTCCCTTCCTCTCTGAAATCAATAAAAATATATTTTTAAACAAACACACACACACACACACAACCACACAACCACTGGGACAATGAAACGAGAAAGGGCTAGGGAAATGAGCCTAGGCCAGCCGTGGGCAAACTACGGCCCTCGGGCCGGATCCGGCCCGTTTGAAATGAATAAAACTAAAAAAAAAAAAAAAAGACCGTACCCTTTTATGTAATGATGTTTACTTTGAATTTATATTAGTTCACACAAACACTCCATCCATGCTTTTGTTCCGGCCCTCCGGTCCAGTTTAAGAACCCATTGTAGCCCTCCAGTCAAAAAGTTTGCCCACCCCTGGCTAGGCTATTCCGCTTTGGCTCACTAAGTCAGTGAATAAGGGGCCTTGAAAACAGGTTCCGGGGGTTTGCCTGGGATGAACTGCCACTGCCCATTGCTCCCCTGGTTGCAAGCAAGCCCTTTGGGTCACTTGGAGTTTAGGAGATGCGTGCCTGTGGGGAAAGATGGGGGGAGGGGGAGCATGCTGGACCTTCCTTTTGAGGACTTTTAAAGGCTGGGCATTTACCCACCATCTTACGGGAGGATCTCAATATTCATCAGCTTTATGTACCAAAATGAGATTTATTCTCAATTTCATCTGTCCTTGGGTGTGGTTGGCACAAACGGCTGCTGACTCACAGAGTAGGGTGGTTTATGCTATTTACTCTGTGGTTGGATTGAAGTACAAACCATTTACTCTTAAGTGTCCTCTGTTTAGGGAAGATAGGACTTACCAGATGGCTGCAAACTGCTTTGCATCTAGGTTTTCTAGATGGCTACAAACTGCTATGTAACTACCTGTCTCATTTCCCTATTCCGCTTGTCCTGGCTACTAGCCTGTCTCAGAATAAGCAAAGGGAAGAGTTGTAGGGAATGAGGTAGGAAAGAGTATAGGTTGGATGAGATCATGTAGCAATGAAAAAATCCCTGTAGGGACTTTGGGTTTTACTTGGAAAATGGAAAGCCATTGGGAAGATTAAATGCAAAAGTGACATATAAAAGAGTAACAGAATCACTCTGGCCCTTCTGCTGTGAAGAGACTACCAGCAAGAGAGGTGGTGGTAGTTGCAATAATCTTGCAGTAATTGTGGCTAGAGATGATGGTGGCTTAGATCAAAGTGACAGCTGTGGAGGTAATGAGAAATAGTTCTAGTCTCGATATACTTTAAAAATAAAACTAGCAATATTTGCTTATGGATTAAAGAATGTAAGAGAAATAAAAGAATGACGACAGACATTTTGGCCTGAGTAGTGGGAAAAATAGATTGACCATGAATTGAGATAACCTGTGAATTGTTTCAAAGGAAAACAGAATACACTTTCTATAATCAGTACCACCTTACTTCTTTGAAGAAACCCAGTGTTTTATTTATCTTCACATAACATGTCTCCCCTCAGATGGTGTTCTCTTTGTAAGGACCCTACTCCAGTGCAACTTTATCTTAACTGTCCCTGTGATGCCCCTATTTCCAAATAAGGTCATACTCTAAGATAGTGTGGTTAGGACTTCAACATATGAATTTTGAAGGAATACAATTTAACACAGAACAGAATTCCAGGGCCAGTATTGATCAGCTGTGTGACCTTGGGTAAGTTACCATTTCTGTGTCTCCTCCTCTTCAATCAAACAGTGGTGTTGTTGAGGATTAAGTGGATAAATGCATATAAAGAATGTGTATCACCCAATAAACACTGGCATTCAAATACATGGGCATCCAGCATGTAGAGGATGTTTCTGGAAGTGTGCCTCCTTCATCACATTGTTTTCTTACAAGTGTTTCCGCTGACAGTAATTAGAATCTTATGTCTATTTGAAAGAATCTAAAATTACTGCTATAAATTGTCCCCAAATGTTCATAAGGTAAAAATGAACAAAATCAATGAGTTAAGATATTAAGGCTTTATATTTTCTTTTCTCTTTAAAAAAATATATTTTATTGACTTTTCACAGAGAGGAAGGGAGAGAGATAGTCAGAAACATCAATGAGAGAGAAACATCGATCAGCTGCCTCCTGCACACCCCCCACTGGGGATGTGCCCGCAACCAAGGTACATGCTCTTGACCTGAATTGAACCTGGGACCTCTCAGTCCACAGGCCGACGCTCTATCCACTGAGCCAAACCGGCCAGGGCTATATTTTCTTTAAAAAGGTTTATTAAAACCTAAAAAGAACTTTATTAAATATTTTGCATCTAATTTAAGTAAGTTAAATGTGATTAAGTAAACACATTCTCCATACATGGATTCATCAAGGCAAAATCATGAAGAGAATATTGCCTTTAATTTCTTTTAATGCAAGCTTTGTTGCATTCATTTTCCTCTGGATGTTATTTGTTTAGAGAACTAGTTAATGATAGGCTTCTGAAAGACTAACTTTGTCTTATAAATCTTTAACATTTCACATGTATACTTGTCAAGGACAAATGACTTAGAAAGAAACTCGAATATCCAAGAGTAAAAATTGCCATTCCAAAAATTTTTTAAAATGTAGTATTTTATTAGGGCTTTAGAATTTTAAAAAAATGTATTGGGGTGCCATTGGTTAATAAAATTATATAAGATTCAGATATACAATTCTACAATATATCTTCTGTATGTTGTATTGTGTGTTTACTACCCCAAGTCAAGTCTCCTTCCATCACCATTTATCCCCCCTTTACTCTCTTCTACCCTTCCCCACCCTCTCTTTCCTCTGGCAATCACCATAGTGTTGTCTATAACCATGTCTTTTTTTTTCCTTAATGCCTTCAACATTCTCACCCAGCCCTCTCCCCTTCTGACAACTGTCAGTCTAGTCTCTGTGTCCATGGGTCTATCTCCACTTTGTTAGTTTATTTTGTTCATTAGATTCAACATATAAGTGAAATCATATGGTACTTGTCTTTTTCTGACTGGCTTATTTCACTTAACATAATTCTGTCCAGGTCCATTCATACTATTTCAAAGGGTAAGATTTCCTTTTATTTATTTTTTTTGTCATGGTCAAGTAGTATTCCATTGTGTAAATGACAACTGGAACGGTGAGCCAAGGTGTTTTCCTGGGGTTGTGTCTCAGAACACCGAAGAATGAGCTCCTCGGACCAGAAGATTTAAGCAAAAGGGTGGAAAACTTATTACAAACAGATTCAGACTCCCCAACAGGGAGGGGGCCAAAAGAATGGGCTGCCCGTTAAAGCCTTGTAGTCCAGGGGTATATATTTGCTACAAGCCTGCTTCTATATCTATCTGTGTCATCACCTGATTCCCTCAATTGTTTTTGCCAAGCAAAGGACTTAAACTTTCCCTGTTTCTGTGTGTTCTTCCTCTGTTCCTATGATGGACTTTCTCTGTTTTATGTGTTCCTACACCTTGTTGCTGCAGGCCCTCCCTTGTCTTCCCATGCCTGCCGCTTTGAGTCCAGAAACATTTTATTATTTCTGCTTGGTTGGTTTCTGTGGTTAGGCTGCTCGAACTGCTGTGTCTGCCCCTGCCTATGTTCCACCTGCCTTTGTTTTCCACTGGACCTCTGCCCTATCTGCCTGTGTTCCAAATTAACCCTCTTACAAATGTACCGTAGCTTTATTTTCTACTCATCTACTGATGGACACTTGGGCTGCTTCCAAATCTTGGCTATTGTAAATAATGCTGCAATGAACACAGGGGTGCATATATTCTTTTAAATCAGGGTTTCAGGTATCTTCAGATCAATTCCCAGAAGTGGAATCCCTGGGTCTTAAGGCAGGTTCCATTTTTAATTTCATGAGGTGACTCCATAATGCTTTCCACAGTGGCTGAGCCAGTCTACATTCCCACCAACAGTGCACAAGGGTTCCCTTTTTTCCACATCCTGGCCAATACTTAAGTTTGTTCATTTATTGATGATAGCCATTCTGACAGGTGTGAGGTGATATCTCATTGAATGACTTTTCCTTGAAAATGTATTAATTAATGTAATTCTTACAATAGCTCCATTAATTTGTACAATGACACTAAATGATTCAGATTATGAAAATTTATGTATTTAAAAAATCAGTCATTTTACCATACATTCTTGTCTCTCTAGATATAAATACAATAGACCAGTTATGGATGGCTTCTCTTAAATAATGCTCTCTCACCTAAAAACTGAATACCTAATGGTAATTGTTTGTTGCTCATTAACCAATACTTATTTAAAAATGAAATATCTATACTAATAAAAGGGTAATATGCTAATTAGACCAGATAGACCAGATATCTTCTGGACATCCTTCCAGACATCCTTCCGGACAAAGCCACAGTGGCGGGGGCCGAGGCAGAGGCGGTTAGGGGCAATCAGGCAGGCAGGAGAGAGTGGTTAGGGGTGATCAGGCCAGCAGAGGAGCAGTTAGGGGCATCAGGCAGGCTGGCAGAGGAGTTAGGGGTGATCAGGCAGGAAGGCAGTTGAGCAGTTAGGAGCCAGGGGTCCCAGATTGTGAGAGGGATGTCTGACTGCTGGGCAGGGATTGGGCCTAAACCGGCAGTTGGACATCCCCAGAGGGGTCTTGGATTGGAGAGGGTGCAGGCGGGGCTGAGGGACGGCCCCCCTCCTGCACAAATTTTGTGCACCGAGCCTCTAGTGTCTTATAATAGTATCTACACATACACTTTTATGAATGATAATAAAATAAAACAATGTAATATCACTAGCCCAGAAAAATATAGAAATCATATATGAATGTATAAGCTATTTAAATTGCCATTTTAATGTAATTGTAAATCTCAATAAGCAGCATTTAAAAGCTACATTTATGCATTCTTTGATTAGGTTTATTATTAAAATATACTTACAGTTTTTTGCATATAAGTAGCACTTCTGTTTTTAAAACTTTGTCCCATCTCGCCCTGACTGGTTTGGCTCAGTGCAGAGAGCATCGGGCTGCGGACTGAAAGGTCCCAGATTTGATTCCAGTCAAGGGTATGTACCTTGGTGGTGGGCACATCCCCAGTGGGGGGTGTGCAGGATGCAGCTGATCGATGTTTCTCTCTCTATCCTTCTCCCTTCCTCTCTGTAAAAAAATCAATAAAATATTTTGAAGAAAAAAACACACTTTGTCCCATCTTGTTGGCATCATTTACATTGAAAAATATTTTTTGAAGCCCATCAAGTCAATGTAAGTCTGGCTTACATTTTCAAAGTGTAAATTGGTGGAATCTAAATGAATGTCAAAAGTTGAGTGTTGTCTTCAGTTTCTCTTAACTCCATTCCAAACCACCCAGTTCCACTGAATAATTGCTTTTAAATATCTCTTCAGTGTATACATTTATTTCTATATTTATTATCATTTGTGTTATAGCATGTATAAGATTCCCTAAGGAGCCTATATCTAGACTTTGCCCTAGTCTTTTTACATCCAATCTTGAATTGCTCTGAGTGGTTCTCAATATTCAATGACAAAAATAGCAAAGATGTCTCTGAAATACAAATCTGAACCACTTATTTGTTTAAAACCATTTAGGGCTTTCCATTGCTCCAAAAACCATATCCAAAACTACAAGGTACATTTTTATGACAAATGTATCTATTCAGTAATTTTAAAGCAAGTAAAGTATAATAAATGATGAATAAGCACACCAAAATTCATCCAAAATACTTCTTTATAAATTAGATAATGCTGCCTGTTTGTTTTGCAATATGACTTTGAGCCTTCACTGTGTTAACTTTAGTTGTGAATTTGTTCCTGCTGGTGTCAGAAATTTACATGATTTCAGATATTTGATATTCCTCATCATTTCTCCTTTGGGTTCACCCTACTTCTGCAGGATGGACTGAATGTACTTTCACTGGTAAGCACTGAGAGTAATGCTGGTTTTTGAGGATTTAGTACTTTTTCATCATTCACTGTTAATAGTTTTTTTTCATAGTAACTTGTTTGATGGCATCATCCTGATGTCAAAGTTGGTGAAGTATCAGTTGTTATTCTTTGTTTATGTCTCTGACCTACACTTTCCTTTGCTAATTATCTTCCCCCACATCCAGTAACTGCCTCTTAGACACTAAACCCCAATAAACAAACAAGCAAACCTCCTCAGCCTCACTGACATCCTTGGACATTTCCTGGATTTACCACAATCCCTTGCCTACAGTCTTTGCACATCCTCTGCGCTCCACCAGTTTTCAACTTTAAAAGTTGTACCTTTCAAAAAGCCTTGTTGGACCCTCCCACCTTTTTAAGGACTAGTTTAAGTGTTCCTTCTGCCATACCATCCTATCCCAACATATCAATCACTTTATTTATTTGCTCATCTCCCCCAGCTAATCGGAAGTTTCCTAAGTGTCTTCTGTCGACATAAGAACATCCAAACAGGTAGAGAATACTTGTAAGAGTTTATTTGAGCTAAAACTGACGACAATTGCCAGGAAACAAGATCCTAAATGCTTCTCAGAATAAGAGTTTTGCAGTTTCTTTTATGCATTTTCGATTAGGAGGGAATGCAAGGAAGTTTATATGAAGGTCAGAGAAAGCAAGGTGGGGACCGAATTATCAAATAGTTAACAAGATTATATGCTCTCCTGAGGGTGTTTATTTCAAAGATGTGTTAACCTAGATTCAAAAAAACACTGGGCAGGGCTTGCTTTAGGCAAAGATAAACCTTTTACCCAAATGAACTGCCCAGTTAGAAATTTATGGTCAGATCACCCATCTAAAATATAAATTGATTTGATGCAATTAAATTTAAATTTCTTACAGAGAATTTATTTTAATTTAAGTCACCAAATAAAATAAAAGTTGTAGCACAATGGAGGACTGGCAAAATTTAATATATTAATATATATTATTAATATATCACTGTATTCACAATATATTAATATATATATATATATATATATATATATATATATATATTGAGTATAGTTGTTGAAGTTCCTTCACTCTCCCAACAAAACAGTACACAATAGATGACATTAGCCACATAGATGATTTAAAACAAAAATCAGATTGTTTCACTTCTTACATCTCCCAATGCATATATGCATAACCCATGGACACAGACAATAGTGGGGTGAAAGTCTGGGGGGTGGAGTAGGAGCAAAGTGAAGGGGAGGTCAATGGGGAAGGAAAAGGGGGACATTGATAATACTTTCAACAATAAAGATACACTAAAAAATAAAAAAGCCTTACTTTATCCAACCCCATCTCCTACCACTCACAGACCTCCCCAAGGCTTCATAGATAACTCACAGTTCTCTTGTGGTTTTCAGTAGATACTTTATGGTTTCTTGCAATTTTCTGAGTGCTGTATTCTTTCTCTCTGAGTCCTTATACAGGTAATTATGCCCTGAGTTAGTTGCATGACTCCTTCCCTTACTTAATTATCGTTCAAACAACACTCAGAGAACTAGCTGGCCTGGCACCCTATCTAAATATCAACTCCTTGTATGCCATTACTCTCTTGCCTTACTCTAATATCTGTGTTTTCTTAATAGATAATTTTCAGTATCTGATATCAATTTGCATATTCAAGTATCCCCTAATGATTTGCATATTTATTGTCTCCCCTAATTAGAATATAAACTCAGTGATTACAAGGATTGGTCTTATAAATAGCTTTATTTCCAGCACCTGAACCAGGGTCTCACACTTCATATATGTTCATAGAGTATTTCTGGAAGGATGGAAAGATGAATTAAAGATTTTAAACTGTAATTTTAAAGACCCAAACAGTTTATTCAATGCTTTAAACCAACCGAATATCTGAATTTGCCATGCACTCCAAAAATTGGGCTTGCAGTCATTGGTCTTTTAATTAATCTCAAATAACAGATGAGTTAAATAGTGGATTTTATGATTATGTCTAAATAATCTTGTCAGAATTACATTTTAAAAGATTGTGAATACAGTAAGGATTTATATATATAGTAAAATTGTAATAATAATTATAGATTATAGACACAGGATTTTTTTAGGTGCTTAGACTTTTTAAATGTTTATATTTTAACACTGTTATTTTTGGGATATTCCATAAATAATTGTTGAGACTTGACCATTGCATGGCATTGGGGACATAGCAGGGACCTCTGCTAGATCAATAATGATATTTTATTCCTCAGCTATAGTGGTTCAAGTGCTGGCAAGTGCCCCAATCTGACCCTTTTGAAGGCAGAATCTTTTCAAAGGATTTTTTAAGCAATAGAGGTAATCCCTTTTCTCCTTAGTTTCGGCAGGGGGAGGGATTGAGTACAGAGCTGCAGATGGCTTATTTCCCCACCTTGTAGAGAAGCCCATCGATGGTTAAAGGCAATGAAGATGACTCACAGAGAGAAAAAGAAACCAGTGATAGAAAAAGTCTTAGATGCAGTTGTTTTTGTGGTTTGAACTGGTCTGACTTTGGAGCTGTGTTTTTATGAGGTTTGGGAGTTTAGCTTTTCCTTCAGTTCTCTGTCCCACCACTATATATGTCTGATACATGGACTTGTTATTGATTAAGCTATTATAAATTGATTTCTGTCTTTGTAACAAGAGAGTTTTGCCTAACATGAAGATTATTCATAACCTAATACATATATTAAAAAAATTAGTGTATTTGAACGCTATGAAATTTTATTATGCTATTGAAGAAAATGAAGGTAAATTAGTACTTTGAATTTGTCTCAGTATATTATATGAAGAGATTAAAAATAGCATATACTTTCAGTACTATTTGGGCTAGGGTTGAGCTTATAGAAAAAAAGGGGAAACTTTATACATATAGTACTTTTTTGTTTGTTTACAATAAATATTCAATATGTTTATATTTATTTTTAATAAGATAAAAATGTAAAGCTATCCTATATAATAAAAGCCTAATATGCAAATTGTCCTCTCGACCTGACCGGGAGTTCAACCAGGGGGTGGGGCCAGCTGGCCAACGTCTCTCAGACCCTCCCCCTGGCCGTCCTCACACCAGCTGGTGGCAGGCAGCCGGGGGAAGGGAGGCCCCAGCCAGCCAGCAGCCTCTAGGGACCCTACCTGTACATGAAATTTCGTGCACAGGCCTGTATTAACTATAATAACTAAAGGAAGTAGACAATGAAGAATCTGTTTACTAATTTAAGACAATTTAGGCTAGACTGCAAATACTAAGGCTTTATCTATACTACTCAACTATGTATGTATATTTGTTGGCTAAAATTTTGCCTTTAAACTGGCAGTATAATGGCAATCTCATTCTGAGCATTTCTCAACTGCTACAAACCTCCACCCATAATAAGGCTACTCTCAGGGGTCCTCAAACTTTTTAAACAGGGGGCCAGTTCACTGTCCCTCAGACCGTTGGAGGGCCGGACTATAGTTTAGAAAAAAACTATGAACAAATTCCTATGCACACTGCACATATCTTATTTTGAAGTAAAAAAACAAAACGGGAACAAATACAATATTTGTATCTGCATGTGGCCCGCAGGCCGTAGTTTGAGGACCCCTGCATAAGATATGCTTCTAAGATAAAGTCACTATCTTTATTCAAGTTGTCTTATGTATTACTATACTGTAGGAATTTAACAATATGAAACAAGAGGTATATAGCCAGAGGAATAAGAAAAAAAAATCTTCCTATAAACAGTTGAGAGAGGAAACACAGCTACAGTTACACATAGATCATTTTGTGTAGAGACAAATTTGGGACCAATATCCTTTAAACTGTATTATTATAGGCAGAGAGTAAGGCTGTAAGCCCTCTGGCTCACCTTCTCATGGTTTCTTTACAACAGACATAAGTGCAAGAATTGGTTGGCACTTTGGGTTTAGAGTCTCACAGAAATATGATGTGACTTTGCAGCTGTTGCCATGAATTAACTTCACATAGGAAATATGTGATACTTCTCCTCATATCAAACACTGAAGCCACATAGGCATTACTGAACCAGCTTCTGATTTCACGTTGCTGGGATCCTTTTCATCAAATAAAAATGAAGCATCATAGTGGAAAAGAGGGTCCTAGGAAAGAGGCAGGGGATGGCCATGGGGTCGCTGTACCAGACTGGACTCTGTGCTTCAGAGGCACACTATTCATTCTGAAAGCAAACTATGTTGTAGTTTGTTTTTAATTGCTCATTCAGGAACACCGGTATGCTGGTCCTACGAAGTACTGTTTTATCAGCACAAAATACAATCACCCTCTTTTCTGATCAGGTTCATATAGCCATGCTTTCTCCAGCCTGCTCTTAGGGGAATCTACACAGAGTTGGCTTTTATGATTTGGTTTTCCAGCTTACATATATGCAGCAATTATAGTCTTGTATATTGATGTTCCTCAGGTTTTCCTTCCATGTGACTATTAATTCTACAGTCTTCTCTTGGTATGCTTGATCAGATCATGTTTTTCACTGCTTTCCTTGAGTGTCTTTTTCATTATCATAGTGAGGAGCTATTAAAGCCAGTCTGGAGGAGAGGTCAGCCATTATAAAACAAAGCAGCATTGTTTTTGTAAAGTAAATCTAGGACTGTAGGAAAAGAGTTGATTGGCTCAATAGATATTTTCCCAATAAATAATTTACTACCACTGAATCGATGAAGAAATCAATCCATTGCCAGATTTATTTTGACTGTAAAGACTGTTTTTCCCAGTCAGCAACTAACATCAGCAACTACGGGAATTAATTTCTTTCTTTCTTTCTTTCTTTCTTTCTTTCTTTCTTTCTTTCTTTCTTTCTTTCTTTCTTTCTTTCTTTCTTTCTTTCTTTCTTTCTTCCTCTCTTTCTTAAATTTTTACTTGAGGTTATTTTTCCATTGATTTTTAGAGAGAGTGGAAGGGAGAGGGAAAGACAGAAATGTTGATGTGAGAGAAACACATCAATTGGTTTCCTCCTGCATGCACCCTGACCAGGGCCCTGACAGGGGAGAAGCCTGCAACCGAGGTATATGCCCTTGACAGGAATTGAACCTGGGACCCTTTGGTCCCCAGGCCAATGCTCTATCCACTGAGCCAACCCAGCTAGGGCCATTCTTGCTTTCTTATACCTGACCCCAAATCTGGAGCAGATGCTCATTGATCATAGCATCCTTTCCAGCTGACTCTGAAGTTAACCCCTCAATCTTTCTCAAAAGATATTTGTACATAGACACTATCAATTAGCCAGAGTTATCGCTTCTCGGCCTTTTGGCTAAGATCAAGTGTAGTATCTGTTCTTATCAGTTTAATTAGCCAGAGTTGGCACTCAAACAGAAAGTTATTTTCTATCACAAAGTTTGAATGCACTTTCTCCCTGAAATGATTGAGGTCTTTGTTTACTTATCTGCAGAATGGGAGCATTGGACTAGAAAAATCTCTAAAATCTTTGCCACTAAAATTTTATGAAGATCACCAATCTATATAGTCCCAGAAAATATATAGTTTAGGAATTCCTAGGTATTTTCAATAGAAAATATATTTGAATTACAGTATGTTTACAATATAAAAGTAGCATTACCCATGAACTTACATTCATTTTGCAACCTTCAAATAGTTTTCCTCAGGGTGCAAATTCCTCATGCTTGATCACAGCCCAAAGATAACTTGGTTCTGGAAAATACACAAACACCATATCTTTATTCATCTAGAAGTCCTGTCCTGTATGTGAAGAAAAAGAAAATGAAGAAGAGCCACACACAGTTGAAATATTCCATGTGTCTGGTCTTTACCGAAGCATATTCTCCTGAGAATGACCATTTGAAATATGTTTTACAAATTGAATTTTTAATGGGATATATGTAGTATGAGGTCAGGGGGAATTCTTTGGTTATTTCTTTGAAGTTTAATGTTTTAAATATAATGCCAGTACAGATTTAGGAATCTTTCAAAATTACATAACTGTGGTTTAGTCTTGCTTTTTAACCTAGAGGTATAATTTTTTTTCTCTTTTGAAAGACACCAGTTAAGCATTGCTCTGAGAAATCTCTCCCTTTCCCACCCCCTTGTCTTTTGGCCAAAACTATGCTCACATCTGTCCCGAGCAGGGGAAGTCCCAGCCACCACGTGGAGTGTTTGTGCTTTCAGCCTGCAGTCCAGGAAATTACTACCTGTGTGGGCAGATCCTCAGTGCATTACTCTTAGGGCCCACAAAACTGAAGATTCAGCAAAACAGACAGGGAGCAGAGGAGGAGGAAAGAAGAGGAGAGAGAAAGAAAGAAATCTCTCTTTCACCAACATACTCACCATCTTTAGGGTTTCACAACCAGGGTTACAAAAACAGTAGGCTCTTCCACAAAATACCGACTTCTGCGCATGGGCCACGAAGTTTCAATCGCACTGTACGTGCGCGCCCGCACGTGGTATTTTGTGGAAGAGCCACATTCAAGGGGCCAAAGACCCGCTTGTGGCTCGTGAGCCGCAGTTTGCCGACCACTGGGAGAGTCAGGAATGTGTGCTCCCTTAATAATAAAAACAAAGCAAATAAAAAAAACCTTAATGACACTTCAGAATGTCTTTACAATGAAAATAATATATTCTCCAGTTGAAAACTGTGCAGAGTTTACTCATTTCCCTATCACCTCAACTCTACTTACTACAGATTAGTATCTCCACTTGATAGATGAATGGAATTGAGGCAGAGAAGTTGAATATATTGTATACAGTCACCGGGCTTAAGCAGTGGTGCTGGAATTTGACTTGGACCATTTACTCTGACTCACAAAATTGGCTCCTGGACCGGACTGTCCCATTGCTAGAACAGATTCATGCATAAGACCTATGCATCTTTCCTAGATCCTCACACCTCTGCGAAGAATAAAGTGTTGTAATAATTTCTTTTAGTTCTTAATAGGAAGAGTATGGAGAAAATCTATTTTGAGGGCTTCTTACTTCCACAGAGCCTTTAGCCCGTAACAAATGCTATTTTAGGAATTTCCTATATCATTCTCTCCTTTACAACCCAAGACTACACCCTCTCTAACCCAACGGGGTGCCACATAACTAAGCCCCTCTCATTCTTCCACACTCTTAAAGCTCATCAGATGATGTGCTGTAGTGTGTGGCGAGGCAGTGAGGCTGAAGCTAGAAAGTCTCCTCTTTAAGGGCCCTGCAGTGCCTGACTTCCCATCGGGTATTAGATGACTGTGGTCCAGGAGAATGAGAGCTACAGACCTACCGATGCCACTTAATCACTGTGTGTCATTAATTAGTGTTAACCCAGAGAACATCCCCTCCAACTTAGCATTCTGTTAGACATAAACATTTTTTTGAGAAATGTGAAAGCCATATTGTGTGATAATTCTAGTTGGCATTAATATATGATCAACTTAAAGAGGCAGGATATGCAGAATGATGTTTTCCCATTTTGCAAGTGTAACACTATCTTACCTCTAGTTTAAATGTCTGAATGATCATCAGTAAACAGTACCTTCAGAGGTGTCTACAAATGGACTTGTCACCTCAATCCTCTGTGAGTTCCTCCTCCTCCCTTTCTGACGCTGGAAGTGTTAAAACAGGATAGTGGCCCATCTGCCAGGGCGGTGCCAGGGAGAATACCTATATTAGTAGAGTGTGAATGAGATAGCTCAAGTACCCACCCTGTTATTAGCATTTGTGATTTGGGGATATTGTAATAATAAAGAAGAGTATAAATCTTAACTTTGAGTTTAAATTATTTAGAATATAATTTAAACCTAAACCAATTTCCATATGAGTGGTGGTAAATTGAATTAGGTTTTTAAAAAATCTTCTGGCCAGGTTCCTTGCAGCTAATCTATATGGTTATGCCATGTGGTTGGGAACAGGAAACACCTGTCTCCCTGCTTGCTAGCACTCACTTAACATGATCCCTGGCAAAACAGTTTTTTCAGCCCCAGTCCAATTCACCAGAGGTCATTTCAGTATGGACTATTTCAACTTGTATTACAGTGTTTAACAGTTTTAAAGCACTTTCTGGATAGGAATCTGTGTTTAACAATTTTCAAGCACTTTCTAGGTATGAATCATTATATAGTCACCAGAGGTTTTTAACTATTGTCTTGAGGTCCTCAGAAAGAGATCATTTGCAAATTTCAAATTCATTGGAATTTCTATACATAAAATACCTTATTTTTACATTTTTATTGTCATAGAGAGAATATATCTCACCTAGCAAAATGGAATGTGTATTTCTAGCTCTTTGTTTTTAGAAAGCATAATAAATAAAATCTATTGTAAGAGTTTCAAATGTCAGTGTAATATATTTGCCTTAGGGCTTTTAGTTTCTCTCTCTCTCTCTTTTTTTTTTTTTTTTTTACTTTTTACAGTTCTTGAAAACTGAATCCTCATATTTAATATCCCACTCAAGTTCTGGCTTTGAATTTTGCGATGCAGAGTTTGACAGTTACCACCAATACAAATGCTTCAGATATGCTAACGATTTCAGCTTCGGGAATCAATGTGTAGGCTTTGTTAACATTGCATGATTTCATAATTGGCGATCTGCCTAAATTGACCAACAAAACAATGAGTTTGGGAAATTGCTTTACCTCTCCCTGTGGTTGTGAGTATAGACATTTCTAAAAGAAGGAGATTGAAATAGACTAGACTTGTTTTTGCCCCAAATTGGAAGGGTTGAGGCAAACTCTGACTTAAAAATGGCAAACTGAAGAATATATGTTATATAAAAAATAGTCCACAATGACTGCACAAAAACTGTTGTAATGTACCCCTCGAATCACAGAAGGACACCTCAAGAAGTCGAATTAAAGAGTCACATTTATTGCAATCCGGGACTATGAGGGGACATTCCCAAACCTCATAGTAGCCATTTAGTCACAGTTCCAGGATTATATAGGCAAAAAATCACACAGGTATTGATTACATCTCAGGGTTTGGAATGAGGCACATGGCTCACAAAAAAGCAGACTACAGAAGCAGAATTAAGCATGTTAATTACAGTTTCGGGTCTCGGGGTCACTGAATTGACAGAAATACATTATCTAGAGCCTTTGGGTAACCTGGGTTAAACTTAGGCATGTTATCTAAATTACAGTTCTGGGTCTCCGGATCACTGAGTTGATAGAAACACATTATCTAGAGCCATCGAGGCAATTTAGATTAATTGCACTGTCCTGGTCTTAGGACCACTGAGTCAACTGGAACGCACCACCTGTGGCCACTAAAACAATTTAGAGTAATTGTGCTGTCCTGTTTCCCAGGTACAGAAGAATGTGCTTCGATAACCAGTAAGATCACAATCAATGGGATAGTCATTCAATCAATAAGGCATTCAATCGAATAGGATGACTTATACAATTTAGAAAATCAAAGTAACCTGTCCATTGTTAAACAAAGCAAATAGGTACCATACTTCAAAACCAATCCACAATTATTGCACTTGTTCGTCATCCCCTAAAACTATGTGGTGGCTTGAAAGAGCTCTTTTCACCTCTGATGTAACTATTCTTTTCTACCTGTGCACCAGCAAAGGATTATTTGATATCCCAAGGAAATGCTATGTAGCTCTGGCTCTGAGTTTCTATGACACCATGTACCTTATCCCTTAAATTATAATCTGCTCTATATCATATTTTAAATCTGTTCAGTTAAAAAGTCAATTTGACAGACATCAACATAATAGCATAATAGTATCTTCAATGGAAACAAAAATAAATGTTCTGTATAGATTAAAATTTGGCAGCCTACCTGTGAATTTCTTGTGATCCGTCAACTTGCCTTTGTATACTGGTAAAGAC
The DNA here is from genome assembly GCF_000147115.1 of Myotis lucifugus. Lineage (NCBI taxonomy): Eukaryota > Metazoa > Chordata > Mammalia > Chiroptera > Vespertilionidae > Myotis > Myotis lucifugus. The sequence continues at coordinate 3,566,676 of NW_005871099.1, read as the reverse complement.
TTAACTGGTTAAACGTAGCTTGAGCAGTTAAGAGCAAGATTTTTTTCTTACATCGAGAATTTACCGTCCGCTCCCCCACCCCCCGGGGTGGGTTTAATGCCACATTTCCACAAGAGGCTGACTATAGGGGTCATCTTAGAAAGTATTGTTTAGAACTTTTATGTCTAACATTCAGGCTATGAACAATGCAGACCCTGATCACTGGATGGGGTTTGGGAGCTCTGAAATTGATATGCAGGTCTGTAAAAATAAATTTTAAAAATCCCCTGAAAAAAAAATGTGTAGTTCTTCAGACAAGGTCAGTCTTAGCAGAGAGGAGGTGTCATCTTCCTTCCTGTTTCTAGAAGTCAAATATAAGGGTTAGAACTTCCACTGCCTCATGGGAAAATTAGTTGTCCTTGAGGATGGAAGCCATGTGTTGCAAAGTAAAAAAATCTAGAAGAATCTTGAGTTCCCAATGCTTTTGGAAAGCCAGAAAACAACTTTGGATTGCTTATCTCTGAACTACTGTTGCATGAAAAAAGAAATACTTGTGTGATTTATCCACGGTATTCAGGATTATGTTACTCATAGGCATATATAATTGATGTATCTTCCAATACTAACAGTATATCCTTTCCTCTAAAAAAATAATATCTACATGGAAATATCTCAAAACGGAAATTAATTTTTAAAATACTCCATGCTTTACTATTCCAATTTGGGGATAAGAAGAAATTGGAAAAAAATAACATAATCCCTTGTGAAATAAAAAACAAAATGGAAGCCAGAACCTACCTTTCCTTTTGAACCGATGGCTCATATGCAGGTTAGTAAAACTCATAAAGATCCATTTCCTGAAATACCCACTTAAACTGTAAAGGAAGTTTGAGCTTTATTTCCTTATCAGCATGACTCAGCACCTTGTAGTCAATCAGTAATGATTTAGGTATTCTGCTTGTGCTAACCAATGAGAATTAAGCTCTATGAACTTTCTCTAGCTTCATAAGTCTTACTGTAACCTTCCTAAAGCAACCTTCTCACCTCTTTTGAAGTCCCCCTGTTCAAGAAAAGTTTGTTTCTTGCCTAATAAAAATATCCATATCAAGTAAAGCTTTCTGAATTTTCTATTGACACTCTTTGCACATAAAATCCTAATTTTAGGAAGAAATGAAGAAAAGAAGGAAAGAAAAGTAGGTGGGAGGAAAGAAGGCAACACACTTCATAGGCCAATTTTGATGAGGTGAAAAGAACATGTTGACTTTGATTTGTCTCCAGGAATAGCTTGGACTAATTGGGCGCTCCTTCCCCTCTAACATAAAATGGGGTTTCCCGGAGCAATATGGGGGGAGTGGGCATGGTAGACCTGCCTTACGTTTGAGCAGGAAGGGTAAAAGCAGAGACTGTAGCTTTCATGTGGGAGCAAGGTCTCTTATTATAGGGGTTAACTATCAATGTTTGTTAAATTACTAAGAGTGATTGCCCGAATACACCAAGACTGGTGATTTCTTATAGAATATCCTAGGAGCCATAGACTCGGAATCCCTGCTTTTAATTTTTCATCTATTCCATTTACTATTTTCCCAGAAAAATGGGGTGATGCTTTTCCCCCATTAAATTATTTGAAGTCAGTTTGTGTGGTTTTTTTTTTTTCATTAAAAATTCTAATTTTCACAAAATTCAAAGGAAAGCCCGTTTTCTAAAGAGGTATACATACATCAGAATTCACTCAATACAAACTCAAAAATGGGTTTTTGGAAGGATATTTTTGCTTTGGCCTTGTAGACAATAGTATGAAGTCTCTTGAAACCTTGAGAAGTTTATGAGAAAGAAATGGAAGATCAACAAATGTGAACTTTCCAATGATGGGAATATTTCTGCAGAATGAACCAAGAGTTTTATACATCAGTTTCACCACAGACAAGAATCTGAAAACACTTGGGAACCCCACAGCCTTCTTTTGAAGATTCCTTCTGCTTCGACAGAAGGAATTGAAATGTGGATTTCTTATTAATTTCTGATCTGTCAAAGACAACATCAGTAAGGTATACCTTGCCAAAGATGATGTCAGCCTTGAAGACAAAAGAAAAAATTTGACATGATTTCAAAGAAATGTCTTAGAGAATTCTGGGTTTCCTTGACATAAGCCACCCTTATCTGGAAGAGTGGCTATGAGAATGTACTGTTTCTGCTTGCTAATGCATACTTTTATGAGTTTGGATTTTCTGCAGCTTGCTGTTAAATACAAGATGATCAAAAGCAATTGCTTTTCAAAAATAGCATGCAAGAGACCACTCATCAATTTAACTTATTCATATCCACTAATGCAATCTTCATATGGAAAATTACTTGAAGCAGAATTAAACTAATTTGTACAGTTGAGCTTCCAATTTTTCAGTGCAATAGCCAGTTTTACAGCAGTTATTAACAAAAGACAATTTTTGAAATATAATTAAAAAATTTTATTATGTGAAGGAAACAAACTTCTAAGGTGATATAATGAATCTTAGGTAAACTTCTGAATGCAAGTGTTGATATATATTGGAATAAGCAGAGGTGGAAGAGGTTTGTAGATTTCTTTAATCTTAAAAGGTCCATGGCTCTAAAAGTTTGAGTCACTTTTATCTGTTTTTTTTTTATTGTTATAGTTTTCAATGATTGGCAATACATGCATCCTACCTGCATGTGTTTTAAATTTTCTCTTTAATTTTATTTTGATAATCAATGACAAGTCTTCTGACTTTCATATGTAAAAAGAATTTACCATTATTTTATGAATGCTTATAAAATAAGGGTTGGAACCCCATAGATTTTCTCTCTCTCTCTCTCTCTCTCTCTCTCTCTCTCTCTCTCTCTATATATATATATATATATATATATTGCTACTATTTTGTTAGGATCTTTTGTGTCTATGTTCATGAGAGATATCTGTCTGTACTTTTCTTATCTATACTTTTCTTATAATGTCTTTGTCTGGTTTTGGTAATATGCTGGGATCATAAAAAAGTAGGCCATAAATAGATCCAGAGACAGAGAAGAATCGAACAGCCTGTCAAACTTCAGAGGGAAGGCAGGGGAAAGGGGATGGGTAAGAGATCAACCAAAGGACCTGTATGTATGCATGTAAGCATAACCAATGGACACAGACAGTAGGGGGTTGAGGGCATGTGCCTGGGAGAAGTCAATGGGGGAAAAAGGAGATATATGTAATACTATGTAATACTTTAAACAACAAAGAATTTTTTTAAAAAGTAGGGAAATGTTCCCTCTCATTTTATTTTCTGGAAGTGATAATATAGTTCTACCAATACAAATTTTATGTAGTTCCACCATTATAAATAACGCATTCTTTATTTATAAATGTTTGGTAGAATTCACTATTGAAATCATTTGTTCTTGAAGTATGTGAGTTAAAACCTATAGTATTTAATTATAATCTAATTTATTTAATAGGTTTTAACTATAACTTAATTTCTTTAGTGGAAAGAGGCTTTTTTAGTTTATGGGCTTTGTCTTGATGAATTTTGGCAGTGCATATCTTTCCTGGAATTGCTCCATTTTATGTAAGCTTCTGAATTTGTGAGCATAATTGTTTTGGTTGTATTTTCTTATTATTTTATTCAGTAATTATATTTCCATTTAATTTCTGATATTGGTAAATTGGGTCTCCTTTCTTTTTTTTATGATTAGCCTGGGTAGAATGTAGACTTCAGCTAATAATACAATGCAATTGATAGATACAAGGAGAAATAGAGCATGTTAGGAATAGGAAATTTTAGTTTGTATTCTCTCTAATAAGGCAAGAGGGTAAAGGAAGTTATAGAAGATCAAAGTAACATATTTAAGAAGATAGATCTAATTGATATACATCAAACTCTATACTCTAAAAACAAAGAAATTACCTTATTTTCCAGGGTTCGTGTAATAATCACAAAAATTGACCATATATTACTTCACAAAGAACACTTTCTAAAAATACAAACTAAAAATATAATACTACTATACAAAACATTCTCTGATTTTATTAAAAAACTAAGCATTAATTAATGACAAATACCATAAACAACTATGGTAGTAAACCCTAGTACTCCTAGTCTTATCCAGTGTTAAACAGTTTATAGAAGATGGAACTTTTGCCTTGTAAAAAAGGCAAAATAAGATCAAACCAAATTAGACATATAATCCCCCCTTGAAAAATCATCAACTCAACCAAAATGATGCTAGAGCATGGACCTAACCATGTAAGAATTGCTATGTGTTAGTGGTGACTAGCATAATTCAACATTTTAATTTCTAATTATGTATTTTTTGTTTAAATAGAAAGTTATTTGAGTAGTGTCCTTGGTTTGTGGAATGAATATATAATGCTTCCTTTAAACTTCTTATAGAATTTTCTGTCAATATACACATATTTCTGAGAATGCTTCTGGTTTGTTATATAATTTTTATGATGCTCTGAGGTGATTTGAAAACATTAGAAAATAATTATATGTTCTATATGCCATAGCAACTGTTTCTATGTTCTTATTAATATTAGAATGGGAAAATTTGCACTTTACAGAATATTAACTCCTTAATAACTTATTTATAGACTATAGACATCCATGTCCAAATTTGAGATCAAGCTTCTTTTCTAAGAGATAAGTGCATTTAATCTTCAGCATTGAAAAATGTGGAGTTTTAAATACTGTCAAATTTTTCCATAATAACTGCAATCAAAAAGTCATTTCCACAGCTCAAGGCTTTGTATCACATGGCAGATGCTCCCAAAGGGGAAGTAAATCTCTCAAGCTCCCAGAATGTTATTTCTGAACAGAGTGGTTGATGGTAGGTTAATTTCATGTTTGATGCACTTCTAGTTAATTTCCCTTCTAATTAAATACAATTTCTTTCATTGAGTTAGTGGCTTCTTTTGAAATGTTTCAAAATTTATCAACAATAAATCGTTCTAAGAAAATCTGTTTGAAGCAGGGATAATTGAATAATGTGTGGTTATGACAAATAATTCAGATACTTACTGTTGTCATTATGAGACTATTAAGATTGTATAAGAAAATTTTTCTATTGCAAATTAGAAAATTAAAAGATTATGTCAATTTCATATACAAATTAGTGACAACTGCTGCATTTAATTTTCCTCATACATCTTTAGAGGCTATTTTACTCCCATGAATTTGTTGTTCAATTCAAATGTAAATCTGTCAAGAGTGACAAAATACATATTATTCCACGAATTAAAACATAAAAGCTACTTCTCTGATAACTTTATCTTTCTATAATTATTCACTGAAAACACTTTGGCTTACTAGCCACATAGCATGCTCTAATTTAATCTCAATTCCTGCTTAATTCATCAAGGATGGTTTCTGTCCTTAACACTTAATTGCAATCACACTCATTAAGGTAAATGGTTTGCTGTCTTATATATCCTTTGTTTAATCTCATCAACACCATTATCTGACTAGGTCACTCCTCCTTCACCTCCCCCTCCTTCACCTGCTCCTACTCTTGGCCTAAGATCTCCTCCTTTTCTTGTGCATTTCTCATACTGGTCATGAAATAAATCTGTAGTGAAAAAGTTAAAATTATTCCATCTCCAGATAAACTGGGGCAAGAATATTATTCCAGAATGTGTAAAAAATAAAACAAACTTTTCAGATGACTTGAATACTATTTCTATAATTTAGTTGAAACAATATGCCTTTCCTAAAATATATTAAAAATGAACCTCAGTGATAAATTAACCACATTGGTCAAAGGGTGTAAAATGAACCATTTCTGAAACAAAAATGAATACATACACTACAGTTGCTTTATTAATTTAAACATTTTAGAGATCATTTTTCAAACTGTTTCAGTGGCCTATAGCCAAATTCTATGCTCCAGGTGAACAAAAATCTATCCTTTCTAAATGAACAGTATGGACTGCCAGTTTCCTTAGAGGAGAGGAATGTTTAATGTATTTTCTCTGCTATAACTATCAATAATGATGTAGATAAACTGTAAAATATAAAAAGAACCTTTTTGTAAAGCTTAAGCTTTGCTTCACTCCTGTGTTAAGATAAATGCAATTTGTACTCACAGGAAAACAAAAATTTGAACTAAAATGTAGTACCATGTCACATCAGAATTAAAAGGCTACTTATGTCTCAACCATATGGATGAACATCAGAAAAAAATAATGTCAACTAGATATATGTTTTTAGCAAAAGAAAAATATATGTGTTTTCATTTTCTGGCTTAAAATACTACTATTCTTTCCCCCAAAGCTCATGAATATACCATACATCTAAGATAATACCAGTGAATTATGAAACTATAAACTATTCAGTGTTTAATAAATTAATAATAGGTCTGAAAGTATGGAATAAATCCACATAGCACATAGCACACAGTTAACTCTTCACAGGCTTATAATTTTTAAAACTCTGAAATCAGATTATTTTCTAATAAAACCTGTCATAATTATTTCATAATGTGATAAGGAAATTAAGATCTAATAAAAAGTAATGTCATCAAGGTTTGTTGAATTGGTATGTAAGGACACTGGACTGTGATTATTCTTTATAACAGCAAATGTGAAAATGCTTAGTAGTTTTAGTTGCAGTTAAATAGAATGGATTGAAGCATTACTGTTTGTCTTAGAATATACAGGAAGGAAATGTATTAGTATTTGAAAAACTGATGGATGGAAGAAGCAAGGCCAAGGTAGGGGTCAGCTTTGGGCAATGGAAGGGAGGCCTCAATAAAAAGTCAAAAATGGCAAATGTGGGTCAGATCAGAATAGTGCAAGCGTTATGGTGTATTTTAAGAAAGTGTAATGTTATGTCAGGGTTAGTAAGGGAAGTCAAGCAGATGAATGATATAAGTGCCCCCTATTTCAAATTGATCGTATGCCTAGTTCTAATATGTGAATTTCTAAAAAAAAGAAATGGAGAAGTCCAGAATCACACTACATAGCTCAGACTTCTATTTGTGATTTATTTATGATTGAATCACTACTAGTCAATATCTTTATCTAGAAAATAATTTCTACCTAGACAAAAATCCGATTTTTTCATAGTCTGTTCTTTTCCTTGGTGTTCTTTTCTACACAACCAAAATATTATTATTTAAATTCTTTATTGTTTAAAGTATTACATCTATCTCCTTTTCTCACCTTGACCTCTCCCCAGCCGTTCCCACCCCCAGCACATGCCCTCCCCCGCCACCCAGTCTGTGTCCATTGGTTATGCTCATATGCATGCATACAAGTCCTCCTATTGATCTCTTACCTGCTCAGCCCCCGTCTTCCCTCATAGGTTGGACAGTCTGTTAGATGCTTCAATGACACTGGTTCTATTTTTGCTCATCAGTTTATGTTGTTCATTATATTCCACTAATGAGTGAGATCATGTGGTATTTATCTTTCTCTCACTGACTTATTTCGCTTAGCATAATGCTCTCCAGTTCCATCCATGCTGTCACACATGGTAAGAATTCCTTGTTTTTTACAGGAGTGTAGTATTCCATTGTGTAGATATACCACAGTTTTCTAATCCACTCATCTGCTATGGGCACCTAGGCTGTTTCCAAATCTTTGCTTTTGTAAATTGTGCTGCTATGAACATAGGGGTGCATATATCCTTTCTGATTGGTGTTTCTGGTTTTTTGGGATATAGTCCTAGAAGTGGGATCACTGGGACAAATGGAAGTTCCTTTTTTTATTTTTTTGAGGAAACACCATGTTGTTTGCCACAGTGGCTGCACCAGTCTGCAGTCCCACCAGTAGTGAAGGAGGGTTCCTTTTTCTCCGAATCCTCTCCACCACTTGTCATTTGTTGATTTGTTGATGACAGCCATTCTGACAGGTGTGAGATGGTACCTCATTGTCATTTTGATTTGCATCTCTCAGATGATTAGTGATTTTGAGCATGTTTTCATATGTCTCTTGGCTTTCTGAATGTCCTCTTTCAAAAAGTGTCTATTTAGATCCTTTGCCCATTTTTTTATTGGATTGTTTATCTTTCTTTTGTTAAGTTGTATGAGTTCCCTGTAAATGCTGGAGATTAAATCCTTATCGGAGATAACATTGGCAAATATGTTCTCCCATGCAGCGGGCTTTCTTGTTGTTTTGTTGATGGTTTCTTTTGCTGTGCAGAAGCTTTTTATTTTGATGTAGTCCCATTTGTTTATTTTCTCTTTAGTTTCCATTGCCCTAGGAGCTGTATCGGTAAAGATATTGCTACAACAAATGTCTGCTATTTTGCTGCCTATGGAGTCTTGTAGGAT
>NW_005871099.1:3355623-3558326 GCF_000147115.1 Myotis lucifugus | reverse complement strand
TTTTAGTTTTTGAGGAAACTCCATACTGTTCTCTCACAGTGACTGCACCAGTCTGCATTCCCACCAGCAGTGCTCTGAGGGTTCCTTTTTCTCTGCATCCTCACCAGCACTTGTCCTTTGGTGATCTGTTGATGATAGCTGTTCTGACAGGTGTGAGATGGTACCTCATTGTCATTTTGATTTGCATCTCTCAAATGATTAGTGACTTTGAGCATGTTTATTGTTAAAGTTTTTATTTCTTGCCTTATGAAAAAAGTAATATTGTTACACGTATTATTTTCCTTATAAACTTTAAAGTTAAGGTGTTTAATTTTGAAAATAAATTCCTATTGTATTTCTTTTTTCAATTAAACATTAATTTAGTTGTAACTGACATCTTTATTATAAAATTTCTACCAAAGCTCAAATAACATTTTTTCCATTTATTAATTTAAAAGTTTCTTAGTAGCATTTATTTATTTTTCCATATTTTCTATTAATCTTTTTTCTTTCATCCTCATCTGAGGATATTTTTTCCATTGATTTTTAGAGAGAGTGAAAAAGAGGGAGAATGGGGAGAGAGAGAGAAACATCGATTGGTTGCCTCCTGCACATGCCCCCACTAGGACTGGTTAATCTGCAACCTATGTATGTGCCCTTAACCTGGAATTGAACCTGCAACCCTGCCATCTGCAGGCGGATGCTCTAACCATTGAGCAAAACCAGCCAGGGCTAAATATTAATCTCTTTATTCCTATTTTTTAATTTATTGTTTGTATATAGTCAGACTCCTAATATTGTATGTGAATCTTACATCTACCACTTTACTATGTAACTTGGTGTTTATAATATTCTCTAGGGTTCATCAAAAAAATTACAATTTTACTCTTTCCAATTTTAAAGCACATTTCTTTTTCTTTCTCATTGTATTACGTACATAGTACCATTCGAAATCACTCTTGTGCTGAAGTGTCATAATAAGTGTATTAGGTAGTTTTGCAATTCGTTGTGAAAGAGGTATACTGCAGAATTTTGAAGTACTGGAGACGGTGAAGTGTAACTCTGAGAGGAATGCCCTGGGAGAAGGCTCTGAGGGGAGCAGATGACTGATGTGGGCACAAAGTATTCCAAGAGATGACTTTTCAAACTCATTTTGCTGATGAACTAACCAAGGCAGAGTAGCATCCGCCTTTTGCTTATTCCCTGGTTTTATCAAACATCATTTGATTGGCTATCTTTCTCCTAACCAATTTCAGATGCTGATTGAGGTTCTGAAACTTCTCTCGTCATCTGCTCCCACTACTCTCTGGTCTTTCTTTAGTACTAAGGGCTAAGTGTAGTCCGCTTCCTAAATGTGTGACCAGCTATATTTGTGAGCTACTGTCCACTTGGTTCCACTGGCCGCTCATCTTAATTTTGGAGTAATAGCTCTCCCCACCCCTCATACCTTGTTCCCAGTGCCGGGCTCTGCTTCCCTGAGGGGACTGAGCCCCAGTCCAATGGCTTGTGACCTGCCACTTCAAGGGCAAAACTTTCATGTAACCCACTAGTTATCAACCTTGACAACACATTAAAATTATCCAGGGAGCTATAAAATTTTTTTACATGTCTGTATTTCAACCATACATGTCTGCATTTCAACCCTAGATACCTAATTTCATGAGTCTGAGGTGGGCCCCACAACTGTGCAGTCAGTTTGAGAACCACTGATCTTATGTGGCTATAAAATACAATCTGCTTCTCTTCTCTTTTTGGCTGACATTCTATCACTACACAGACACCCATGGGTGATTGTGGCCTAAATTAGTTTGGGTATATCAATTTTCTCTGGCCACGGTTCTCTGTAGGATCTCCCTAGTAGATGTTCTATTATCGCCCTGCCTCACCTATCAGCCTATTCAAATTTGGTAAATAATCCCCCCCCGCCTCTCTCTGTTACCTGTGCTGGAAGAAGCAAGCATAATTCACACTTTAATCACTCACATGGGTAGTGGTGGCAAAGCCAGGGCCTGAAACCAGGTGTACTGACTTCTAGACATCTGTTCTTTGCATCATGACTGAATGTCTTTAACTTAGTTTATTATTTACTTTGCCAAATTCTAGAATCTCCCTCTTTCTCTACATTTTGGCTTGGTACACTCAATAAATATAGATTGGTGATTATTTATATTTTTACACATTTTGCTCTCTTTGTACACATATCTCCTTTTAGACAATGCTGAAAAGATCATGATTTATTATTCCACGTAGTAAGTAACAGCTGGAGTCAATTAAAGTGAGTCTAACTCATATACCACATGGCACAGAAGCTGCATGAAGTTTTTATTGAAGCTAGACATTGGTAATATAATATGTAACGTATATAGACTCTCGATCGCATTTCATTCCACATGTCCTTGAATTTAGGTATTAAAAGAAAGCATGATCAGATAATGAGAAATTATGATGTCTTAATTTTTTCAAAGAAATAATTTTTCTTTCATCGATGTCTCCACAACTATGCTTCAAAACAAAATACAAATTCTTTTTCACACTCTCAGACTAGAAGGATCTTCAAATAAAATAGCAAAAATGTGACTTAAAGCACCACTTACTAATGTTTCATATGTCATAACATTATTTTTTTTCTCTTTAAATCATCCAGGAACAAGCAATAGGTCTTTTTTAAAAAAATTGTCATTGATAATTGGAATTTTATATTTTAGGAATAATCTAGGAAATAAAGCTAATCAATCCACATACAGGGGCTTAAAAAAAGCCATTCCTAGAAAAAATCACATTTCTGTAAATTAAGGTACTATACTAGACGTGCACATCACATTATATAGTTAATACTTTGGTCACTAAAGACTTAAAGAGATATCCTATATTTGGCCTGCAGCAACTAATAGCAGATGTTGTATTTTCAATGTTTTATTATCAAATATCTAACATTTAAAAATTATAAAATATTAAACTATTTATTTTTTAACCAATGGAAACTATACTCAATTGACATTATATGTGAATCCCAGACACACACAGACTTTAAAGCTAAAAGCAGAGCCTGAGATTATATTCTCCATGTATCAGATCACATTTAAGGACTGAGCTCTTGCTCTCATTCAACTACTGGGTATGTCAGTTGTTTAAATAGTGGACAGTACAATTTACCTTCGTATGTAATTGATCAATGGGGTAGAGATCTTTGAAAAAGGTGAGTCTAAAATAAATGTTTTCTTTTCTCAACAGAAATGCTTAAAGTGTAGGTTAGTCCAATTTTTATAAAAACTCATCTTTTTCTCCCATATACTCCAGTGATTCTGTGATAGAGCACTCTAATTTCTTTCATCTCTAAATCTAGTTAGAATCTCCACACTGTAGCCACACTCTTTATTTATATATCCTTTAGGATGTGTCCCGTATGCAAAAGCAAAGTTGCAACTTAGTGCAAATAGAGCTCCTTGGCTGTCACCAACATGGAGAAGATCAGGACATTTCTGAGTTGGATGCAAAACGTGGTTGAGGTTATAAAGCCAGTGTGAGCCTGCTAAAGTTTACCATGGAGTTGGGGGAAAGGGACCATGTATGTAGCTGAGGCTCGGGAAGGATAGTCCAGGCTGTACTGGGAGACAGCTGAGTTCAGAGAATCAGGTACATGCAACAAGGACTAAGGTGGAATCCAAATCGACAGGAGGAGAACTGCCAAACTTCACTTCAGAGCAAAGACTACATTTTTATGAAAGCAGAGACAATAAATTATTCCCTCTGGTGACACAATTGTTTATTGGATACAGTGGCCAATATCTTAGGCCAGGTGGGAAGCTATCAAGGAGAGAGAGCAGCACTTGGAGCAGAATTGCACTCCTAGGTACTTCCTATTCCCACTCCTTCCTTCTGTCAACAAGAGAAGCAAGAGAAGACAAGAGTCCCAAGAGCCCCCTTTTAAAACCTTAAGTGTCTGCTGACTTTGGGCTACATTTGTTTTTCTTTTTCTAGTTCTTAAAGATGTAATGTTAGGTTGTTTATTTGGCCAGATTTCTACTACAAACTACAAATTGGGATTCAGGAACTAAAAACAAATTTCAATTAGGAAGAAAAATGGACACTTTTAATTGTGTTCATTTTGTAACTGCAATCATCTAAAGCACATTATAAATTGAGTTCTTTGCCCTATAGACTTCTCACATTCAGGATTGTTCTTGGCAGCTCTAAAAATTATTATAGCCATCGTTCCTTAACAACTATTTAGGTCTAGGTACTGTTCTAAATACTTTAAGGTCTTAACCACAAAGGAAACTATTATAATCTTCATTTTATAGCTGAAGTAACTGAGGCACAAGTTAAATAAATTGTCCAAAGCACATGGTTAGTATATTGTAGTACCTGACTCTAGACCTCATGTGCTTACATAACTACATTACACAGCTTCTCATGACACTCATTGCCTTTTGAGTGACTTTAAAATAAAAATGTCTTTAGACGTTTTTAATATCTTTTCCTCTTTTTATTGTTCTGAAGTTTAAAATATGTGTAAGTGTGAGTCTTTGAAAATTTAAAGTGATGGGCATTTGGTGAGCTCTTTCATTCTAAAAAGTGTCTCACATCAAATCTGTTTCCTCCTTTCCTTCATCTTTTGTCTTTGTTTTATAGAAACCCCCATATACTGGAGTTATGGGAACTTAATTCTGGGGTACATAAGACCACACTAAAAGGTTTGGTTTCCCCATGTTCTGCAAAATATTTTGGCTAAGAGGACAGGCCAAATAAGAGTAGACTAGGTTTTGTTAACAAACAAACCAAAAAATGTATGACTTTAACAACAGTAGAGCCTGGGGTCTTTGTTCCATGCCTCCAGTCTGGACTTAGGCTGACACTGGGTGTAATGGCAATGCTGCTGGTCTGAGATTTATGGAAAGAGATCTGGAGTGGTTGTAACCATTAAATGATCTGCTCAAAAAAGGGACACATATCACTTTCTCTGATCATTCCTTGGTCATAACTAGTCACATGGTCCTGTAAAACTATCAGTTAATTTGCTTGGGAACAAATGTGGATGTTTGTGATTTGTTTGCTCAAGATTAGTAAAGGTAAATGGGTGTATAACAACAATTATTTCATACACTTTCACTGAATTTTAGCTCCACTTTCCATTTCCACACTTAATCATACCTCCTGATTCTGAGATGAGTGCTTCTTAGAGCTTTTCTCTGAAAATGTACTATCTTTTTTGTTATAGCGTATTTAGGTTGCAGCTTCTCTCTTCAGCAAAAGTGTGGATCTTTCTCATTGGTCAGTCATGTTCATTCCCTTATTCCTGTTCTACTCAATGTTATACTTTTATCCTTCTTTGTAATTCATTCCATCTATTTCAGTGGGATCTCAAAAAGAGTGAGGCAGACTATAGTATTATCTGAGTTCTATAACCTTAAGCCAGAATACTTTTTTCCAGTCTCAGATTTTATTCTTACATTGAGATACACCTAAATATATGAGAAAAAAATACTTCAAGTGCTTTGAGATCACCCTTTTATACAAATCAGAAATATATTTTAGGTTTGTTTTTACTAGACCTATGGGACAAATATATCAGAATTTTAAACTTTGATATTACAGTGGGATTACAAAGGTAACTGGTCTTTGTCTTAAAAAAGTGTATGATTTATCAGGGTAGGAAGATACAGATACATGAATATACAATATTAATTTAAAAAATTAACAACTATGGGAGTACAGGAGATGGAGAAATTATATTTAACTGTTAGATGCAAGAAAATCTATATAGGAGGATGATTGAAATGAACCTTTTTCCCTTTCTTTTACCCACCCTCCCCACCTCTTCTACTTCCCTTTTTGGATTCTAGTTTTCATGCTCTGCCATCTAAGTGTGAAACATTCAATTCCTTCATAGGAAAGTGAGAAAATTTCTACTTAATTAGACTTAATTTTAAACATGATCTAAAACCTTAGACATAGTTTTATTAAAAAACTTACCCAGAAGCAAGACATTATTTGGGCACATACATGCAAATTAATACCTTTCTTAAAATCATCTGTTATATCCTTTAAAAATTTCTTATCTATAATTATAAGAAATTTGAATAAATAAAATTGGCGTAAAAGAGAGATGAGGGGTCACAAGATTCATTAGGCTAAGTACATGTTTATTTCTAACTTTTTATTTTTTGGCCCACCACATCTAAACTTATGATTTCAAGTGCTATTTATATATTAACTGCAAATCTGGAGTTTTCCTTCTGGATTTTCCTGCTGAGATACACGCTCATATTCTATAGCTACTCTACACATTGTTTTCCCATAGGCACATAAAACTCAATCTTTTCTAATGAACTCATTATTTCTCTTCCAAAGCCAGCCCTTCTTCTGACATCAGTTACTTAGTAAATGGTTTCCTCACGTATCTGGAATCCTGGCTAACTTTTGTTCAGTTGTTTCATTTAGGGTTCTTTGGGTTCAAGTAACAGAATGGCTGAAACCTCTCTACTTGGTTATTGTTTTAATTGCCTCCTGTCCATTGGCCTATCTCAGAACTAAATACCAATAGGATCTTCTTGACATGGAAGATCTATGCCATTTCAAGAAATATTTTGTAACCATTGTCATGCTTATTTCCAAGGTGCTCCCATTTTCTGCACCCCAAATACAGAGTAGGATATGACAGGAATTGGCAGCTCTTTTCTTGTTCAGGCAAAGGGAAGCTTCACCATTAATATAGTTTTTTTTCCAACTAGATTGAGAGAATATAACATATTTTATTAACTTTTAAAGTATGTGCTTTTGAAATGAACATGGCTAAGTTCTAGTAAACTTTAACACATGCTTTCTCATGGCTATATTAAAACAAACGAAGCAACCTTATTTGTTCACATATCTTATCACCCTGCTGCTGTTAATAGTAGAATGGCTTAAAAATGATGTACTTAATCATGATTTAAAATTTAAAATTGAGTTTATATCTTATGACCCTTGTTAAACTTATTAAACTGCCATTGTCATGTTAAAGGATGTATAGTAACCTAATTCATTCTATGAATATCCATTTTATCTAGGGAAATGCTTGGTATTAGATCACACACAGAGGCCCATGTCTCATAGTTTTGAACACCACATTTTAACCACAATGCTAGAGAAACTTGAGAAATCATTTCCCATTTAGTCAGCACTAAGAATGGAAAGGGATGAACAAGGAGAGATTAAGAGCCAAATATGTATTTTTCTACGTATATGGGAATTTTAAAAAGAAATTAACCAGTAAGCAGATTCATGACAGGGGTAAGGTCATGTACTGGAAATAATCACCCCACAATATGCTCCTGGAATGCACTTTTGGCAGAATCTGGACTGCTTATTTTTGAATTAGAGCCATTCAGATAAGTAACAAAAGCTGTGATATTTAGAAAAAATATTATTTTATATAACATTTACTTCATTATTGTATGTGTGTATTGAATATCTTAAAATAACATAAGTCCTGGAATCCCACCATAGGGAATGATATGGTGCAATTATTTGCAAAAAAGATTATCGTTAGATCGTGAGGACAAAGAGAACCAATGGAGAAGTCCACAGATAATTATCCTCGTTCAGTTGTATGCACTTTCCATTTCCCACCATAAGAGGTAACCTAATTAAATTGCAGGATCTTTATAATGACCAACACTATAGCACTTACTATAAACCAAGTATTATTAACTCTTCTACATTTATTAACCTATTTGATCACAACAATTCTATAATATTGGTACTAGTACTATGTTGGTATTGTAAGCAACCCCACCATTCTTTGGACATTGTTTCTGTAAATGCTGATTCTAATATGTAGCTTGTAGATAAACAGCATGTTTGTATAAGAATTCTAGGAACTAACTTCAAAAGACACAAATTCTGGCCTTCAGGCATTCTAGCTCCAGGTATTTCATAGCTTCAACCATAAAACCAGGATGATGTAAAACCAGGATGATGAAAAACAGGGTGGCGCACACCAGATCATTGCTTGACCAGTTTCGAGGTCCTTATCAGAATGGACTGTACTGGTCTGTTACCCAGAGGACTTTTCAAACCCTCTCCCCATGGTCTCTTTGTTCAGGCAAAGGGCAGGTTCAACATCAATATAGTTTTTTCAACTAAATTCCCCTCCTTATAAAAACTTCTGCCTGCAGCGAGAGGTTAAGACAAGAGTCCCCCATCTTCTCAGGCTGCCAGCTCTCGAATAAACCATTTTTCTTGACACTAAGCATTTGGCTCTCGAGTATTGGCTTTCGAAGCAGCAGGCAGCTGAAACTAAATTTGGCATCAATACTGTTGTTCTCTTCATTTTCTGGAGGCTATTAAAGGTTAAGTACATCACTCAGAATAAAAATACTACTAACTCGGAAATAGTTCAGATGAGGGTCACATTAGGAGGTCAGGTGATGAAAATGTAAAAAAAGTATATAGATATTCAATATAATTTAGAAGTAAAATTGCTTGGCCTTGCTCGAATACGATCTTGGTAAGAGAAAAGATCATAAATTATAGTGATTCCTCGGTTTTTGGCTTGAGAGCTCTGTGGATGATACTGCCATTGACTGTGTTGGGATGGGGGGTGGAACCATTTTGGTGGAAGGGAGGGAACTTAAGGTGGTAGAGGGTACATTGCAATAAGAGTTGTTTTCCTACACAACTACAGAGTTGGGTTCTATGGGAAGTAGACTCCAAAATGGAGACATGTATATAAGTGGTTTATCACAAAGTGTTCTTAGGAGTAATACCTATGAGAACAGGAAGGGAGCAGGATTATGCAGAGGAAGAGCGTTGTGTCAGACAGTTGTAACAGAGTTCTTAGCCATTTTGTGGGAAGCTCTGGATGACCCCTCAGTGATGGACTGAGTTAAGACAAGTGCTCTGAGTTTTTGTAACCTCCCCATCTATCACCTTGGAGGCACAAAGCAGCTTCCTTCACCCCAGGATGATTTCTGGAAGGGACTTAGCTGTGAGCCCCAGTCAACACTCCTGGAAAATGGGAGAATAAGTGCCTCAGTCTTGAACATAGGTATCTGATGTTGCACCATAACCTCTCCTACACCTATTAAACACTCCGGTGGAACACACTGGCCCTCTAACATATCAAAATGGATATACAAATCTAGACAAAATGGAAAAATCAAGGCTGCGGATGGAAATTGGTGAACTCTTCATGAGCCTAATCAGCAGTCTTCACACACGTGCCACAGTGCCAAGTGCATTATGTGTAGCTGGTTGAATTATGTCTCCCAAAACGATAGGGCTGAGTCCGAAACCTTGGAACCTGTGAGTGTAAACTTACTTGGATAAAGGGTCTTCCCAGCCCTAAATCCTTTTAAAAGAGACAGAGAAGGAAAAGACAGAGGCAGAGATGAGTGATGCTGTTGCAAACTAAGGAATGCCTGGAGCCAGCAGAAGCTCAAAGAGGCGAGGAAGGATTTTCTCCTAGAGCTTTTGGAAGAAGTGTGGCCCTGTTGACACTTGGAATTCTGACTTCTAAAAATCAAACGTTGTTGTTCTTTTCTATTCATTTCACCTCCCATCATAGCTAGTGGCTAGATTGTTTGTCTTGCTTCCTTCCTATCAATTGACAGCCCTCTGATGTCTT
This sequence comes from Myotis lucifugus, assembly GCF_000147115.1. Lineage (NCBI taxonomy): Eukaryota > Metazoa > Chordata > Mammalia > Chiroptera > Vespertilionidae > Myotis > Myotis lucifugus. The sequence continues at coordinate 3,548,737 of NW_005871099.1, read as the reverse complement.
CTGTGAGGCTCTGCTGACCCCAGAATTTAGGGAAATATTAAAGTCCCCTATCGGTAGCTTAATGGCTCAGTATTAAACATTAAATAAAACTAGATCCTGAATCCTATTTTTGCAGTTTAAAAAATATTTATACTTTAAAAATGATGCATCTGATTTGCTAGTTTTTCTATAACTTTTGCTTGGTTCACTTTTGCTAATCTCAGAACTCCGATTCTTAATTCCGAACCAATCCTTATGACTAGATCCCTTTTATAATGTTATCTGAATTCCAGAATTCTAAAGTAATTTTTAAAATTTAGAAGTAGATTCTTGAGTTACAGATGAAGTAATCTGGGATATGCAGATTGGTGTGTTCCATTAGGTTTTCTCAATTTGACATGAGGTAGTACTAGGTGGAATGAATGCTAAATTAGAGAAAAAAAACCCTCTAGGACATGTGACAACATTTGTTCAACTGAGATGGAAATATTAATAAAAAATCTACCAAATATTTGACTACTAGAAGCATTTTTGATATTCTGGCAATACCAGGACTATGGCTATTAGGAGATTGGGTACTTATTTTCCTCAATGTTGGCTATATTTATGAAGTCCCTATTTTCTGCCAGTGCCATATTATTAGGATTTGTTTCAAATATTGCCAGGGAAATGTTGCTGTGACAACTTACAGTTAAAGATACTGCTACACTGCAATATTAAGTAAATCTGTTAAGTAAAAATCAAAGCTACAGATGAAACCAGGTTTGTTTGTTTTAATTCCAAAGTCCACACAGTCTTTTTGAAAAAATACACCACATTTTCATAGATTTTAAAAAGAGATATTCTCTGCATTAAGTGACAAATGGTGCAATTAGGGACTTAAAAGCTCCAGCCAAAAATGACTGTGATGACCAGGGACATGATTGTGATAATAATTCATAACACTGATGGATGGTAGTGTTGAGTGCTTCCTCAGTGCTGGGACCTACTAGTATGCTTAGTGCTTTACATTAGTTATATCATGTAGTCATCATGTCAACCCTATAATGGAGTTACTTTTATTCTCTTTTATGGATGAGGAAACTAAGGCTTTTAGACAGAGGTAAGTTGCACATGGTTCCCAAACTATTAAGTGGTAAAGTCAGGTCCGAATCTAAGCAATAGATTGCAGTGACTAATTGGCTATACTGCCTTCATAATGAGGACTAGAGCAGTGTTACAACATTTAGGAACTTTACATATCTGTATGATTTTTAAATTGATAAAAGGAGGGTTGAAGCACCAGTGATGATAACTGACATGTTTGTTAACAATTTTGCAGTTTAAAATAGTTATTAACCCGGGTAGTGTGGCTCAGTGGTTGAGCCTCGACCTATGAACCAGGAGGTGATGGTTCAATTCCTGGTTAGGGCACATGCCCAGGTTGTGGGCTCGATCCCTAGTAGGGGTGTGCAGGAGGCAGCTGATCAACGATTCTCTCTCATCATTGATGTTTCTATCTCTCTCTCTTTCTCTTCCTCTCTGAAAACAATAAAAAATATGTTTTAAAATAGCTATTATCAGCTATCCCATAATTTCATAAAGGAAAGATCAGTTTTTCTTAAACTAAACAATTAAAGAAAAAGAATATCTGGAAAAGAGCAGTCCTTCCCAGTACAGGAAATTGGCAATCTTACTCCAACCTAGCTTCATTATATGTGATTCTTATATCAGTGGAAGTGTTATAAGTAACCTTTAAAGGCATATTAGAGTCCTGAGGTACTCAAGACTATTGTGATTACAGTAAAGCTTTTTTTAAAAAAAATTTGTGCACCTAAGAAAACATTTTGAAAAAAATTGAGTATGCATTTTGATAAATCAATTTTAAGATATTAATAATTACAATTTAGTAAGATGTTTGAGTCCAGGTTTACATTTAAAACATTAGTGGCAGAAATACAAAAACTGCCTAATCTATCATTACAGTAAATATGTTGAAGAAGTTATGTTAAATCTAGCACATTTGACACTGGCATATGCTGAGTGGTTTTATTGCTTTCATTAGGATACCAAAAACTATTTTAATGTGACATTCCTACTAATTATGGCAAATTATATTGGTTTTTCAATTATGGCAATAATGTCATTTTTTTTTTACTTTTTAAAATTTATCCCTATTGTTTAAAGTTTTATAGATGTCCCTTTTTTTCCCATTGACCTCCCCACCTCCCCACTCCCATCCCTTCTCTAGGCCTTTACCCCACTGTTATCTGTGTCCTTGGGTTATGCAAATATGCATATAAGTTCTTTGGTTGAGTTATGTTGAATTTCTCTCTTAAATATATTTTTAAAAAAACGTTAGTCAATTTAAATAGAAAATATTAAAGAAATGGTATTGTTGATTGTATACCAATTTGTGGAAAATTGTAGAGGTGCTCTATGAATAGCTCCACTTTAAGAAACAAATAATTTGAGAATCAAGAGATGCCCAAGATGTTGACTTTCTTAGTACCTTATACCAGCCACTAAACTTTTTCAGTGGTAGTCCAAACTAAAGGTCAGAGATAACGATATGACTTTCCAACCTAAAGTTCTAAGGCCTAGTTGAGTATGTTGCAAAGAGACTACCAAAATGTGTCTGTAGATATAGAAAGGAATATTTTAATTCTAGGTGTATAACAGTAATTAATAGGGCTAACGGGCAGCGGTTGATGTTTGATTTTGCTGTTTTAAAAAGAGGTGTCCTGAATGTGCTTGCAGGCAGAGGGAAGTGAGCCTGCAGAAAGGGAGGACTGGATATGCTTAAGGAAGAACTGATGAAACAAGGTCCCCAGGGAAGAGGCGGGGGTGGGGAGGGGTGGCACCAAGATGATTGATAGAGGAAATGAGGGGAGAGGATTGATTAAGGAGATACATTGGTACAGAATGGAGCCAGATGTTCAAAAAACAAATGTTATCTACCTTACACTTTGAGGTAGGGATTTTCCTGTTAAAATGTCTTGATCAGAAACTAAGAGTCAAATTTTCTAGTAACCACCAACTTTGGTACCTACATACCACATTCCTCTCACATGTAGGTCTTTTTTGCTCTCTCATGGAAGTCCCCAGAAAGAAAAGTGGCTGACATTATATTGGGTTCTACGCAATATCAGGCTTCTTACTTTATTATTAAATGAGCACAGGGTGGCAGGTGGTAAGCTGGTATCAATGTAAAAGGAATCTAGTGTGTGTGTGTGTGTGTGTGTGTGTGTGTGTGTGTGTGTTTAAACTCTTTATAAACTTCATTGCCTTAGCTGGCATAAAATAGCTAGCAGAAATTTTTAAATACTAGAGCCCTGGTGTGCGGATTTGTGCACTGGTGAGTTCCCTTGGCGTTGCCTGTGGGGATTGGGCCAAAACTGGCAGTCCAATGCCACCTGCTGCTCCCACTCATCCCGGCCCCGCTGCACCTGCCAGTGGGCTCGTGCCCAGACAGTCCCGATCGGGAGAGGCTCACTCCTCAGCAGTGGCGCTCACCAGTCATGAGCACTGTGTCTGGCCCCTGTTGGTCAGCTGAGCAGTGCTCCTGCTGTGGGAGGGCACTGACCACCAGGGGGCAGCTCCTGCATTGAGCAGATGCTCCCTGGTGGTCAGTGTGTGTCATAGCGACCAGTCGACTGGTCATTTGGTCACTTAGGCTTTTATATGTATAGATTAATCATATGTAATAAAAGGTATGCATTGTTCAGATATTTTAACAATTTTCCTTCAAACTGTTTTCCGAAGGTATTTAAATAAACATGGAAACATTTTTGCCTAGAATTTTTGTGGGCTTTTTTACTATAGAAATCGGAAGTCTGATTTAATAAGTTCCTAAATGCCTTGATGGCAAAAGTGCACGTGAGAAGGGTCAGAGTTAAGGGAAGGAGTTGCAAGTACATTTGTTTATTCGTGAGTTGAGGTTTGTAATTGTAGAAGTACTTTGCAATCTCAGCTTTTGCTCCCAAAATCTAGAATTATCTCCACAGGAAGGTGGCTTTCTTAAAATATATTTATGATAGAAACCAGTCTTTTTCAACAGGATTTTAAGTAATTAAATAATTCAAACTTTCGTGACTTTAAATGATAAACTTTTATTCTGAATATACTGTTTTTGCACAAGATTTAACACAACATTTTCTGGGATTATAAATATTTTTATAACAGTATTATACAAATTTTTACAAAATGTTTTTATCAGGCTACTTAATTTCCACAAAAGTGTCAAGAGAACATAATAAATGGGAGAAAAGATTGTTTGTTCACAAAGCCACTTGGCCTTTTGCATGGATGCACACTGAGCATTTTAATAAAAACATCCTAAAAAGCATGATCCAACAATCATACAACACAACAAAAACGATAGCTTTGTCAGGTCACACTGTAAACTCAATTGGCATCTATACAAGACAGTATCCCATTAGTCTCAGAGGAATTTCTCTGAGTGAATTATGTGAGCTATATAAACAAAGTACATGAAACTATTGGTAAGGGTTGTCTAAGTTTTTGAAATTCTGGATTTTTTCCAACACTTGATACATGAGTTATATTGATTTGCTCTTTACATCAATGCATCAATGGATTATTAGCAATATTAACATTCTGCTTTGAGGAAAACAACATTCCGATAACAATACAGTATTTGAAATTGGGGGAAGTGAAATCATCATTCTATTCTACACCTTTTTTAAAAACAAAGTCACTATATTTGTTTCACTGAATCAAACTCTGTATCTCTGGACATTTTAATGTCAACTAACATGATCAATGGAATAGTTTAGAGTTTTAAATTAAGACATAGAATTTCAGCTTTGGTGGAGAGAAAGATTTAAATGAGATGGAAAATACAAGAGAGCATCAAATAAGCAAGTAACACTTGGGTCAGAAAGGTCACTTAAAAGGGATACTGCCTATTTGAATCCAGTAAGGCCCGTTTTAAAGTTAATAAAAGGAATATTACAAGAAAACTTACAAATGGCAGCAACACTGTTCCATTTTTATATTTTTGTTTTCCAAGTTAAGCAATAATGCTTCACGCATTAGAAACATGAAAAAAGATCATACTAAAATCTTACAGGTCCAGGACCTCAAAATCTCTTCAATCAAACTTGCTAACTATGTCATATTAAAAACCTGTTACAAATATGGACCACGATTGGTGTTTGGCAGTAATGCTGGTTGTTCAAATGAAGAAAACCATTAATGCAAAATGTATTCCTGTTACTCAACACCAATGCAAGAGTTATTTGAATTCGTTTTAATGACAAACTACATTAAAGCTGTAGGAGTATTGCACAAATGAAGAGTTTAAAAGCTTTTTTTCTTGATTTCTTGTACTGTTCAGTCTTTGAAACTCAATATATATAATAGGTTTAAATTTAAGCTTTTGACAACAATTAGAACTCAGAGAAAAATCTGAAATTAAAGATAAAAATTTGATGGGATGAGTGTTACTGTCTTACAGAAAAGTAAGTATGCAAAAGGCATGAAGACAAGTATTAGGACTCAGAACAATTTTTAGTCAGAGCACATTCTTACCCAATTTATAATCATGTATGTGGCTGTCATAATATATTAGTATATTGTATAGCAGAAAATAAAGGATCATAGCAAGACTCATGCATTAAATATATTTTGATGGCAAATGAAATCAAATAGGATCCTGCCAAGAGATGCCACATTTAACTGTCATTAATACAATAATGTAGTCAATGAATACATACTATTTCAGTGACATTAGTCATGAAAATATATTTAATAGATTTTAAAGATAATTTTAAGGTAGTCTGTTGTATGCTGGAAGTAATTCCATTGTTTAATGTGTTGCTTATATACACAAACTAACAATTTATATTTTGATATCCCTTCCCAACACTTTCTTGATTTAAAATAGTCTAGCAAAAGTTAACAATAAGTTTTAAATATTTAATTAACAAACAACATGATTTAAACATTTCTAGAGTGAGAAATTCCACTTTTTGTTTTTATATCACTTTGGTGTTTTCTAAAATGTCAATACCAGTTACAAATGAGACTACAAAATCACAATGCATTAGAAATGGTAACTGATGTTAACTCTTAGAACAATAGTTGGCAAAGTGAATCCATTTCCCAATCCCCCCATTTTTAAATAAAAAAATATTTTAAATAAGGAAATGTACACAAATAGTACCTAGGGTATATTGGCGGTAGGAGGGGATTACAAATGTATGCAAAGCTAAAGACAAAACAAATATACCCTTTAAGCTATGCTAAAGAATTTGTTATATCTTTGCTATGTGGAGCATATTAAAGCATGCTGGATAATCTTAATAAGATTCTGACTTTAAAAGGATATATAAGAAAATTCCCAGCATTACACACACCAATATTTGGCATGTTCAAAAAAGAACAAATGCATTTTACCATAAAAAATATCTGTATACTCCCAACCTTCAGCAGAATTACTCACTACAACTAGAGTTACACATTCAGTTTTCACCCTTTCTTCAAATACTGTTTACTCTTGAAAATAAATTTTAAAGTATAAGTAATATTCGGCTTCCATATTCATCTATAATGAAATATTTGATTTACTATGCTAACGATTTTCACCAATGAGGCTGTATAAAACAATTTTGATTATTCGTCATCAAGTATTCATGTGCATAACATATAGATTCAAGGTTTCCTATTTGTTCAGATTTTTGTAAAACCCTCATCAATCTGCACGGAAATTTTGGTCCAGTGATCAGACCATTGAAAATGGAGGGACAAAGCAGCAGCAAGAGCAGCAGAAATTTTTGGATTGTAGGTGCCACTATTCAAACGAACAAAGAGGAAACCTAGGATGAATCTTCATTGAGAACATATATGTACTTTCAAAAAATAAATGTGTCAAATCTGATTTATGTACTTAAAATATCTGTACATAGGCTTTCAGGCAAAAGCACGAATCTGTATAAAATCCGTTAATTCCCATTTCACCATTTATCTAACCCAGTCATTCAGCATTTACATTGCACAGTATATTCAGAGTAGTTTAACAACGTTTTTTAAAGATGACTTAGGTGCATTACACTGCAAGGTTCAGATTCTTACATAACAATAATGTCACTCGGTTAACTGTTCAATGGACTATACAGTTAAGAGAAAAACAAACTGAAAGTTAAAATAGCAGCAGCATCATGCAAAATACCCTTGGTAACCAAAGTTCATTTATCACAAGAAAAAACATCTTCCCCTCCCCCCAACAAGCTTCTCTTAGAGCATTTTGAAATATCTGGCTAGCACTACATAACTCTACTGTGAACAAAGGACCAGTACACGGAAGCAATTAGTAAGGGCTTACATTTATGAGGAAATACGTCGCATATTCAAATTTTACCCTCAAGCACCTTTAGTATAATAATTTCTTAGTTATTATTTTCAAACAACCAATTTATTACCCCACCAAAACTTAATTAGTCATCATCTGTGTTATATTTTTGGCAGAGAAGCCATTCTTCATAAGGCATTTTATTCATGGCAAATTTTTTTTATAGAAAATTAGCCATTATTTCTATTTCAACAGATTACATCAATGTTAATTCTCTCTATATATACATATTTCAATAATAACTACTCAAAGCAGGAAATAATGGTCAACAGAAGAATAAGTAAAGGCCAAAAAAACCAAGACTTTTTTTCCCCCCTAGAGGTGTTCTTGGTAAAAGAACAAGGGTTGCAGCAAGTCAAATTCCAGGTCAAAATCAAGACAATTTGTATGAGTCATAAACAGTTGTGTGGGGAGCCCTTTTACAAGTAATCACCAACAATGCAACAACAAACTTTCAAATTTTCCAGGAAAGCACGCACAGAATTTTGCTTTGATGTTATACATGGATGATGCAACATTCAGACAAGTTTCAGGATCTGGCACCCTGACATGCAGCCAGTGGGTGCGTTATGAGTCTGCGCCTTAGACTTAGGCCATGTTATGGGCCCAGCTAATGTTCTGCTGATCCGAGGTTGACCCTAGGTTAATGCAGTTGAGGACTCATGTTTAGGCAGGGTCTGGAGTTTAATTATGCAGATTTGGTTTTGGAAGGTCATAACTGGCAGTGTCTGATGCCAGATAAAAGCCAAAGAAGTACAAACTGGATTCCAATGATGGACCACAGGGAGGCATTTAATCCAGAGGCACCACCGCAGTCTGTATAATCCTCCTGTTGGAAAGAACAGAAAAAAGAAAAATCCTGAAAAATATTTAGTAAGACATCTTTCGGAGCACCCGGGTTTAGTCCACTTCTGAACTCACCTTATAAAATTTCTCTTAGTCCAAATAAATTACATTCTCCTAGATTTTATTGTTCAGTGATTTAGGATAATGACATTTCCCTAGTACCATTTAGAATGCGTTATAATTTTATTGTAGATTCTGATGATAATGAAAGAAAATATTTTAGTAGTCAATGCTATTTTGAGTTATGTACCAATTTCTAAATTAAAAAACAACAAACTTTCATAGGATTAAGTGTTCCCATATATTTATAAATACAAGAAATAAAAATAAAATTTAACAGCATGTTTTACAATTGCCACGAATTATGTTTTTAGTGATTATGCACAATTAGGCAAATTTTGGGACTCGTAAATAAATTTGAGAAGTGAACTTCCATCTTCCCTTACATCCAGTTTCAAAGGTGAACATACCATATGGCACATGTAGCATCTGGACCTCCATCAAGAATTAAAATAAAAAGAACGTATTTGAACCATAAATGAAAGGACACTCTGAAACATATATCTTAAACAAGGGGCTAAGCTATCAAGTTTTGTTTAGAAAACCATGAATGTAGGTAATGCATATACTCATTTGGATTACCCAATGTCTAGTTGTGGTTCATTATGTTCCCTACAAATGCAAAATTATTATTTATCTTTTATTCCAAAGTTCTGTATTCTGTAACATTTTTCTATATGCTTTCATTCCTTTTAATATGTTGAATTTAATAGAAAACCCTCATATCTAATTATTTTTCTAAACATCATTTAAGAATTTACTAATCCAAGGTTCATCTTCCACTAACAAAAATGTTATGTGAGTATGTGAGTACAAAAGTAATTAACTAAGGAAATATTCTATTCAGAATATTTATACAAAGACTCTGAGCTCCCAGAGAATAGAACATTGACTCTTTGCTCACTAGGGTTTAATACAGTGATTGCTACCCAATAAATAAGTAAAAAATTTCTTTCTTGAATTGTATTGTGAGGCAGAACTCTTTTGTTTGTCTAACAGATTTTTTGAGGAAAAAGAATCTATTAAGGGAAATTTCATTTTTAAAAGATAGGCCCTAAATCTAAAGAGACAGTTAAAAAATGATCAATTCTCAGTCCTCATCATATTTGACTTTTCAGGAGCATTTGACAAAATACAATAAATATTCTCTGCTTGAAATATTTTCTCATGCATCTTTCCTCCACACTTGTTTGTGGTTCTTCTTACTCTTTTCAGCTTGTTCTCTTCAGGATCTCTCCATGTTAGATTATTCCAGGGGTTATTTCTCACTCGTATTTTCTTCTTTATTTATACTTTCTTCCCAAGTGTTCTAATCCAGCCTTGTAGCTTTAAATTTCACCCATTTGTTAATTACTCATATTTTTATTGTTTTTAATATGAAAACAACATTGTTGTTTTTCCAAAAAAATCAGCCTTATTGAATTATAATTGGCAAATAAAATGGCAAGATATTTAAAGTATACATTGTGGTGACTTGATTATGAAAGGATTGCCCCTACCAAGATAATTAACACATCCATCACCTCACATACTAGTTTATTTTCCTTTGGTGAGAATATTTAATATCTACTCCCTTAGCAAATTTCAGTTTTACAGTGTTACCAACATTGTCATCAATTATAGTCACCATGTTTTATTGGCTCCTCAGGCCTTACACTTTTATCAACCTCTCCCCATTCACTCAGCACTGGGCAGCAATTTTGTTTATGAGTTTGAAATTTATTTTATTTTTTTTAAGATTCCATATATATAGTAAGTGATACCATGCAGTATTTGTCTTTCTCTGCTTGGTCTATTTCACTTAGCATAATGCCTCAAGGTCCATCCATGTTTTTGTTTTTGTTTTTGCAAATGACAAGATTTGATTTTTTTAATGGCTGAATGAAATTCTAGTATTTATATAAACTTTTAGGTTGTTTCCATATCTTGGCTACTATAAATAATGATGCACTGAATACAGGAGTGTATATATCTTTTCCAGTTAGTGTTTTCATTTTCTTTGGATAAATACCCAGAGGTAGAATTTCTGGATAATACTGTAGCTCTATTTTTAAAAACTTTAAGGAACCCCCATACTGTTTTCCACAGTGGCTGCACCAATTTACATTCCCCAAAATGTAAATTTTCTCCACATCCTTGCCATCATTTATTTTCTCTTGTCTTTTTTACCATAGCCATTCTAATAGGTATGAGTTGATTTTCACTGTGGTTTTGATTTGCATGTCACTCCTAATTAGTGATGTTGAGTCTCTTTTCATATGCCTGGTGGCTACCTGTATGTCTTCTTTGAAAATATGTTTATTCAGATGCCTGAAGCCAATTCCAACATGTCAGGCAAGGGCTGAATCATCTGGAGTGGCAAGGGCCTTTCCCCAAACCTGAAAAGGGGTGATTGCTTGCTGCCAGACAGCTCAGGGCATCTTAATCTACATGTTACTGCCTCCTACTGGCCAAACACCTGAACAGCCAGAGGCAAATTCTTCCAATCTGACAATGGATTCTGTACCCAACCCTACCCTTTGAAGTGTATATCTCCACCTTGCCGAAGGACAATTTGTTTTAATAGATAGCAAGGGGTCCTCCTGAGACAAGGAGATCTTAGTTTCTTTAGCTAGGCTCCTCTGATCCCCAAATGCCTTTCAAAATTATGTTTTGTTTCGTCTCTGGACTCTAATTTACGCACAGCCCCTTCTCCAGATTTCTGAACCCTTCTTGATGCCAGATGCCAGATCAAGACCCATGGCATTCAGATCCTCTGCCCGTTTTTAAATTGTATTATTTATTTTTTGATACTCTATATTTTGGGTACTTGCCCCTTATCAGATATATGACTTATAAATATTCCCTCCCATTCAGTAGATTCCCATTCAGTAGATTGTTTTCTTTGCAGTACAGTATCTTTTAAGTCCCATTTGCTTATTTGAGTTGATTTGTGCATAGTATACGATAGTGGTCCAATTTTGATTACTATAGTTGTGTAATACAGTTTGAAATTATGAAGTGTGATGCCTTCACTTATATTCTGTCTTAAGATTGCTTTGACTATTTGAGATTTTTGTGGTTTATGTTGTACATATTGTAGTATTGTTTTTTTCAGTATACAGGTCTTTCACCTTCATGGTTAAATTTATTCCTGGGTATTTTATTCATTTTGGTGCAATTGTAAATGGAATTAGTTTCTTAATTTCTCTGATAGTTCAATATTAGTGTTTAGAAATGCACCTGATCTTTGTATATTGACTTTGTATCTTGCACTTTTATTAAATTTATAAATTCTATCAGTTTTGTAGTGAGTTTTAGGGCTTTCTAAATATAAGACCATGTCTTCTGCAAATAAAGGCGGTTTTCTTTCTTTCTTTCCAAGTTGGATGCCTTTTATTTCTTTTTATCGCTGAACTGCTCTGTCTAGAACTTCCAGTACTATCTTGAATAATAGTGGTGAGAATAGGCATCCCTGTCTTATTCCTGATCTTAGAGGAAAAGCTTTCAGCTTTTTACCATTGAATATGTTATTAGCTGTGGACTTGTCATGTATGACTCTTATTATGTTGAGGGATGTACCTTCAATGCTATCTTTGTTTAGAGTTTTACCAAACAGAAATTTGGAACCAAGCTGAGCAGCTTTCCAAAGAACAAATAGAATTCTTTGCTGAACTGGATAAAGTAAAGGGTCCTCTCATCTCTAATGCAAATGTCATGACAGATGCAGTTCGTTACACCCCGCAGGGACTGCACTGGCTTCGCCAGAATGCCAAGTTGACATCTTCAACTGAACACATTCTGGTTGCCTCTGATTTTCTCCACAACATTGTGTTACATCACAAAGTTTTCACTGCCATAACATGCCACCTAGCTGACACTAAGAATAAGGAACGGTGTTCTCCTCCCTTGTTCATGTGTTACTGTTTTTTATAACCCGAAGCCATCATGTCACTTGACCCTGTCAATATTCCCAATATGAAAATTTATTTTAATGCTTTTAAATCTGCAGCAAAAAAAATGCATGTTAAATTTGGTAATTGCTTTTTGTGCATTTGTTGAAATTATCACATGATTTTTTATCATTCAGTTTGTCAATGTAGTATATTGATTTATTTGCAGACACATTGCTGGAATAAATCTCATTTAATCATGGTATATGATCCTTTTAATGTATTGTTTCATTTAATTTGTTGAGGATGTTTACATCTATGTTCATCAAGAATATTGGCCTTATTTTTCTTTTTGGTAGTCTCCTTGTCTGGTTTGGTACCATGTCAAGCCTGGCCTTGTAAAATGAGTTTAGAGGTGTTCCCTCCTCTTTAACATTTTAAAAGATTTGAGAAGAATTGCTATTTATTCTTTTTTTAAGTGTTTGGTAGGATTCACCAGTGAAACCATCTCATCCTGGACTTCTGTTTGTTGGGAGGTTTTTGATAAGTGATTCAATTGACTTATTAGTCATTGGTTTGCTTAAATTTTATATTTATTCATGATTCAGCCTTGAGAGGATGTTTGTTTCTAGAAATTTATCCATTTCTTCTGTTGTCCAAATTTGTTGGCTTATAATTATTCATAATAATTTCTTTGATTCTTTGTACTTCTTTGATATCAATTTTAACATCTTTTTCATTTCTAATTTTATGAGTCCTCTTTTTGTCTTGAGAAGGCCAGCTAAAGGTTTGTCTATTTTAATTATCTTTTGTTTCATTTATGTTTTCTATTGTCCTTTTAGTCTCTATTTATTTCTGCTATGATCTTTGTTATTCCCTAACTTCTAATACCATTAGTTTGTTTCTTGTTTTGATTAGTTTGTTGTTGTTGTTGTTTGTTTTTGTTTTTTTACATCCTAGAGGTATAGATTTAGGTTATTTGAGATTTTTAAAATTGTTACTATAGGTTTTTATCACCATAAACTTTCCCTTTAGAAGTACTTTACTACTTCCCATAGTTTTGGTATGTTTTACTTCCATTTCTCTTTTGATTTCTTCTTTGAATGATGATTGTTTAAGAGCATGTTGCTTAATCTCTACACATTTATAAATTTTCCAGTTTTCTCCATGTAATTGATTTCTATTGTCATACACTTGTGGTCAAAAGGATGCTTGATATAATTTCTTCTTGATAATAATAATCATCTTACATTTATTAAGTCATCTCTTATGGCATAAAATATATACTATTGTAGAGAATGATCCCCATGCAGTTTAGAAGAATGTCTATTCTGCTGCTTTGGGATGGAATGTTGTTAGTGTCTCTTATATTCTTCTGCTCTAACTTGTCACTTAGCTCCAAAGTTTCCTCATTGATTTTCTCTCTAGATGTTATATCCACTGATGAAAGGAGGGAATTAATGTCCCCTAATATTATTGTACTAGAGGCCCGGTGCATGGATCTGTGCACCAGTGGGGTCCCTCAGCCTGGCCTGTGCCCTCTTGCAATCTGGGACCCCTCAGGGAATGTCAGAGAGCCGGATTTGGCCCAATCCCTACAGGCCAGGCCAAGGGACCTCTCTGGGTCCAGGGTGTAGGTGAAGCAGATTCGGGGCTGACAGTGCCCCAGCAGCAACCTAACCCATGGCAGATTCCGCGAGGAATTGTGCTCTCTCCTCTACTGGTTGGAGTGTCTGCCCCCTGGTGGTCATTGCACATCATAGCTACCAGGCGATCGGTTTAATGGTTGGACATTGCTTAGGCTTTTATATATGTAGATTGCTGTTTATTTCTCCCTTTTTGTCTGTTAATATTTAATTGATATATTTAGGTGCTTTATGTTGATGCATAAATATTTATAAAGGTTATATCCTCTTTTTAAATTACTCCTTTATCATTATATAATGACTTTGTTTCTTATTACAGATTTTTTTTTAATCTTCACCCAAGGATATGTTTAAAGAGCGGGGGTGGGGAATAGTAGGGTGGGGAACATTGATGTAAGAGAGAAATATCAATCATTTGCCTACTATATGCACCCCAACTGGGAATCAAACCCCCAACCTTTTGGTACATGGGACAATGCTCCAACCAAGACACATGGCCAGGGCTTTTTATTACAATTTTTGTCTGAAAGTCTAAGAAAAGCTACCCAAGCTTGCTTTTGGTTTCCATTTGCATGGAATATCTGTTTCCATTCCTTCACAATAAATCTGTGTGTGTCTTTAAAACTGAAGTATGTCTCTTGTGCACAGCTTATAATTGTGTCTTTTAAAAAAAATCCATTCAGCCACTTTATGTCTTTAAATTGGAGAATTCAGTTTATTTGCATTTAGAGTAATTATTGATAGGTATTTTGTTAATCATTTTCTGGCTGTTTTCAAATTCCTTTGTTACCTTTACTTCTCTTACTCTCTTCCTTTCCAATTTGATGTGTTTTTGTAGTGGTCTGTTTAAATCCCTTTCCCTTTATCTTTGGGTATGCAGTATGTTTTTGATTTGTGGTTACCAAAGGCTTACATAAAACATCTTTTAACACTGTATTTTTAAGGTGGTAACATTTTTAAGTTTGCATTCTAAAGCTCTACATCAGTGGTTCTCAACCTTGGCTGCACATTAGAATCACCTGGGAATCTTTTTAAAAGATTTTTCAGGAGGTCCAGAAATCAGGATTTTAAAAAGATTCTCAGGTGATTCTAATGTGCAGCCAAGGTTGAGAACCACTGCTCTACATTTTACCCTCCACCACATTTTGTTATTGATATTACAATTTACATATTTTATCTTGTGTAATCATTAATTATAGTTATTTCACTACATATTTTTGGACTAAGATCTTATTTGGGAGCAAATTTTCAAAGCAATGTGCAACTCATCACATAAATTATCTCAGTTGTTTCTCATGGATGCCCAATGAAGTAGGTATTGTGTCCAGATTTTACACGGAATGCAAGTTTCAAAAAATAAACCATTTGCCCACAATCACGCTGCTAGGAGGCCAAATCATAATCTGTCTCATACACCAGGATGAACTCTTTAGCAATCATATTAGATATATGTGATTATTAACCCACCACCATTATAACATTAATCTTAATTTAACTATGCATTTACCATGTATAGTTTCATATGATTTCCTGTTACTAATTAACACAGTTTTACCTGCACTTAAAGAAGAGTCTTTAACATTTCTTATGTCTAGTGGCTATAAATTCCTTCCGCTTCTGCTTGTCTCAAAACTCTCTCTTCTTCAATTCTAAAGGACAATTTTCCCAGATATTCTTGTTTGGCAGGTGTGTTCTTTAGCACTTTGATTATTATGTGCCACTACCTTCAGTCAGATAGTCTTAGGGGTTCCCTTGTACATAACAGTTTTTCTCTTATACTTTTAAGATTCTCTCATTGTCTTCTACTTTGATAATTTAATTATAATGGGTCTTAGTGTGGGTCTCTTTTTATTGAACTACTAGTGGCCCGGTGTACGGATTCGTGCACATTGAAAGGAATCGGGCTCCCTCCTCTCTGGTTCCAGGGTCTGTCACCTGAGAACCTGAGAACCACTGCTGCCAAGTCACCACAGCTTGGCAGCTCCTGCGTTGAGCGTCTGCCCCCTGGTGGTCAGTGTGTGTCATATGTACCGGCCAGTTGACTGGTTGATTGGACAGGATGGTAGCTCAGCCTTTTATATAGATATTTGAAATATAACATTGTATAAATTTAAGGTGTACAATGTGTTAATTTGATGGATGAATATACTGTAATATGATTGTCATTGTAGCAATAATTAGTACCTCTATCATGTTATGTAATGATCCTTTCTTTTTAGTAGTAGTAATAATTAAGGTCTAGTCCAGCCGTGGGCAAACTACAGCCCGTGGGCTGGATCCGGCCCGTTTGAAATGAATAAAACTAAAAAAAAAAAAAAGACCGTACCCTTTTATGTAATGATGTTTATTTTGAATTTATATTAGTTCACACAAACACTCCATCCATGCTTTTGTTCCGGCCCTCCGGTCCAGTTTAAGAACCCATTGTGGCCCTCGAGTCAAAAAGTTTGCCCATCCCTGGTCTAGTCTCTTAGTAAGTTTGATGATTATAATACAATGCTATTATGTATATTCATTGTACTGTGCATTAGATATCTAGGACTTATTTACTACTTGTTGTTTGTACCCTTGAGCAACTTTTCTATTCCCTCACCCTCACCCCCCCCCCCATCCATACTCTGATAGCTACCATCTATTCTGTTTTTACAAGTTTTTTTTAAGGTTCCACATATAAGTGATATCATACAAAGTGCTTGTCTTTTTCTGTCTGACTTATCTCACTTAGCATAATATGCTCCAGGTCTAACCATGTTATTAAGAATGGCAGAATGTCCTCCTTTCTCATAGCTAAAATATATTTCAGTGTTAATTATTTGAGAAACCTCCCTATTGTTTTCCATACTAGTTGTACCAATTTATATTCCATCCAACAGTGTACAAAGGTTCCCTTTTCTCACATCCTTGTCTGCACTTATTGTTGCTCATCTTCTTGATGAAGCCATTCCAACAGGTGTGAGATGGTATCTCATTGTGGTTTTGATTTGTATTTCCCTGATGAATAGTGAGTGATGTTGAGCACATTTTCCAGGGAGGGGGAGAGGGGAGGAGGGGGGGAGGAATCCATTACACTCAGATTCAGGCTGATTGGAGGCTGAAGCAAAAGTAAGCATCTTTTAAAATATGCAAGCCTTTCAGGAAAGGCTTGAAGATGGGCATGTCTGGTAGCTCCCTCTACACTGAGCTCTGGGAGGACAGCTGGTTAAGAACTGTTTGTTTGCTACAGTCCTATATTACCTGTGAATGCCAGCTGTGCTGGCCACCAGAGCCAAGTGATAAAGGGTGCATTCTTAGAGGGGTGGTTGATACGCCAAGATGCCAGATATGTTCAAAAATCTTCTCAAAGAGATACCAGAGACCTGGAGTGGGTCGGAGGGTGAGCGTGGAGGCATCGCCTACTGTGTCCAGCCTTTCAGGGAGGACCACAGTCAGCTCCTAAATATGTGCTAAATTTGAGAATTTACTATCAGAGCTTTTAAAGAATGCAAATATCCTCTGGCAGGGAAAGACTGGGAGAAGGCATTTCTGGCTGCTCTCTCTTCTCTGAGCCCTGGGAGGATGGCCGTAGTGAGCCCTCATGGGCCCATTAAAAACTTTTCCTTTGTTTGCTATGGTCCTGTGGGTCTCATGGATGCAAGCCCCTACTGGCTTTGAGAGCTAGGTGTTTGGGGGGCCCATCGTCAGGTGGAAATCTTAAAAGTTGAGGTGCTAGATGTTCCATCGAAACCCTTCCGTCTTCAGGAAGAACCTGGGAGTTGTGAGTTGCCTCCTGATTTTAGGTTGATGTGCCAGGTGTGAGGGTTATGGTGATAGTATGTCTCAGCATTTCCTACCCATTTCAATGTGGCTATTTTCTTGTTCATCCAAAGTATAGGGGTCGCTCAGCCGGATTTCTTTCAGAAGGAAATTCGGTTTATAGGTCTAGGTTTGGTGTGTCTTGGGGCTTACTATGTCACCCCTTGGACCAGCACCTCAATTACTCATATTTTTATATCTTTCGCCCTAAATTCTCCTCTGACCTCCACATTCATTGATCTCTACCACATCTACTCTTATATGGGCTCAGAAAGATACCAAGCTTGCCCCAAAACATTATTTTTCTAAATGACACATTTAGGAGTAGTGGATCAGGTCAAAGACAACAAGTCATCTGTGTTTCCTCCCTTGTTTATCAAGTCTAATCCATCAGCATGTCTTCTAGCTTTAAAATATATCCCCAAACCTACTACTTCTCATGTCTAAGTCACCATCACTTCTTGCCTATACTCCTGCAAGGCTGCCTCATTGCTTCTACTCTTGTTCTTTTATGATCTTTTCTCATAAAGCAGTCTTCTCAAAACCATACATCAAATCATTTCACTCCCTTTCTTGAAATTTCTATCGCTCTTAGAGCAAAATTTCTCAACAGAGCATTGTATGGTCTGGGACTTGGCTGTCTTTCCAGCTTCACCCTCCTGTATTCCTCTCCTCGCCCTCACCACTCATTCTGCTCTGATAACACTGGCTGTTTCTGCAACAGGTGAAGGTGTTTACTATCTCAGGACTTTTGTACTCGTTCTTCTCTTTGTTCAGATACTTTTCCCTGTAGGTAGGGTTACCAGATGAAAAACAGGGTTCTTAATTACGTTTCAATTGAAAACAATTTTTTAATTTATACATACCTCAAATATCTCACGAGTAAGTACTTAATAGTAGGTACTCAGTAAAGTACCACACATATTGATTAGTTATAAACACAAAATACTAACTTAAAGCTTAATTGTCATTATACCAGGAGTGTCTCCTAACTTTTAGTTAAGTGGTGTTTTTTTCATGTTATTCTTCTGCTTTTTTTAAAAAAAATTTGTTGTCAAGAGTATTACAGATGTCCCCTATTTTCCTCCCTTCACCCATCTCCTACCCCACCCTAGGCCATGCATATATGCTTACAAGTTCTTTGGTTTTTGATGGAACAGAAAATTAGACCACAAACAAGACCCATTAATGCATTAAAGATATAGTTATCAAAAAAATTCTTATTAATATAAAAATTATCCTAGAAAGGTATTATGGAAAGAAAAATATTCTCTCTGGCTTGAATCCATTTTCTTTATTTTCAAATGTGTGTTTGTTTTTTGAGGGGGGTGGGGGCTCATTTCCCCTGTGTGATGATGAGATATGTCTGTTTTAGCCTGCAAGGTGGTAGTTTAGATAAGTTATTTGGAGTCCCTGGAATCTGTAAGTTGATTCACACTAAAAAATCTGCCTCTTCAGTTTCCTGACCATGCTTTCTCATGCATTTTGCATGGGCAACTACATTTACCAAGACTTGAAATTATTCCATGCAAGTAAATTATGAGCTATATTCTAAAAACATTCCAAATCACAAATGCATTGGTATGGGTGGAACTTCAGCATTTCTGTTTTAAAGCGACCAAACTCCCACTAACATCATGACCAGATCAATTAAGTCTGATTTTTTAAAAGATTACTATAGTAGAAAATAAGAGATTGGTACCTTGTTTCAGTATGACAGATTATACAGTGCTAATATTATATATATCTAAATATCTATCTATCTATCTAGAATATATATACATACATACACACACACACACACACACACACACACAATATAGTAATTTTAGTAGATTTCTTTCCAGGGATGTCTCTCAAAAGAATCTTAAAAAGATACACCGAGAATTCCTCATTCCTATTTTCACTTTTCAGTTACTTATTAAAAAACCCCTGCATGCCCCCTACTGAGGATCTCCCTCAACCAGGGAATGTACCCTGACTAGGAATAGAACCAATGATTTCTGGTGCATGGGACGATGCTTAACCAACTGAACCATACCAGCCAGGGTAAGGGAATAATAATATATTTTTAAAAATGTTCATACAGAGAGATAATTTAATTTTTTTTTTTTTTTTTTTTTTTTTTTTTAGTATTTAAACCAGATAGGTTTCTTCACTTGGTTTTCACAGCAAAAAAAAATTCCATTATTATCCCAGGACAAATGCAGTTGTTTTCTGAATATCCTTCTGCTACTCCCTTTTCCCTCTGATATGCTCACTCCATCCATAGTAATGGCCACATCTCCATCTAGTGGTTCCCTAATCAATGACTACCTGGACAACAATGACGAAAGAACAAACACAGCCAAAGTGGTTCTAGTAATAATAACCACGGTGAATCAAGGCCATCAGAAAAGAAACTGCAAAACTATAAATAAAACCCTGAAAACAAACTCAGGCCCTAAAACATCTATTTAGTTACATTGATTATGTAATTCAGTAAATGGCAAAAGGTTAATAAATAATGATTATTTTGCCCTAGATAATGTAAGTGATATTTAAGTAAAATGAAATTGGGAGCACTTATACAGTAAGAGCATCAAAATTTTGGTAGTAAAAATCTAAAAAGTTGTTTTTTTTAAAAAAAGTAGAATGATTGAATATTAAATAATGATTAAATTGAGATGACCAGCTCTAATAATTGTCCTTAAGGTATTTCTCTTTAGTAAAATTGAGACATCATGAAGCTTGTATAATTTTTTTCCACATCGACTTATTTTTTTAAAAAAACTGAGAAAATACTGATTTTTAAATAAATATAGAATGTTATGTTCAGTTTAAGATTAGAAACTTATGCAACATTTGAAATTAGCTATTTATAATTAGTACTGGTATTTTAATAACCTGGTTTCAGGACATTTAGGGATATGGATTATTTTTAAATTTCAAGCCAAACACAAAAACAAAGAAAAATTAGAGAAAGTGACTGACCATCCACACCACATGAAAACTTGCAGTAAAATGAAGATAGGAGCTGACATCATGGTACAGGCACGACTCGTTGTGCATATAAGTTGATCCTATTAATAACAGGCAAAGTAGCAAGAACAGGAAAAAAGAAAGAAAACACAGAAAAGAAGACATACAAGATGAGATTTCATGCAATTTGCTGGCAGTTAGCAGTTTATGTGAGCCTCCATCCAGAGCAAATTCACAGTGACCATTGCAAATAAGCATCCCTGAAATAGTCCACTGCTAAGGACACACAGGCATTATTAGCACATTAAGCTACAGAGCAAGAGTTGTACTTTCACCCACAATCCACTGTATAATTTATAGGAATTTGAGCATTTTTTGTCTTAAACCTTTTTAATGCCTTGATCAAAATATAGAGCTTCATAGGGTAAAAATATTTTTGAGTAACAGGGATTTTATGTGATCTTTAAAGTTCGTCTGAAGGCATTTAACCTCAGTCTTTGATGGTAAATAGCTGATGAGCGATACTACCCTTGGGCCCACATACAACATTCTTTGGGGAATGATTTGACAAGAGCAAAGCTGCTGAAGGTGTAGTAGATAAAACAATAAGTCCTCATATCTGAATTTTTTAAAATTCTAACTGAGTAAAATGAAAAAGAACAATTAGCAATTCTGAATCATTTCCCCATCAAAGGGAAAAATCAGAGATAACAGAGATATACTTGCTAAAACATCTTGCTTTTTTAGCCTTATTCTCCAGATTTTCTTCTTTGCACCAATTATAATTTAAATGATCTAATTGCATAATATGTATCTATGGAAATGCTTAAGTACATAGTAGGCAAGTCTATTCTAAATAAATAAAAATCTCTATAAATACACATCAATCAGTAAATGATAGAAATTATTATATTATAAATTAGGGCCAAAGATAATAATGGTCTCTGTGTGCAAACCACTAAATGCAAAGGCACACCTTGAAGAATCAGAGAATTGAATATTATATTTAAAATTAATTTTTGAAAGTGGACAGGCATTTTGTAACTTTTATGTTTGAGAATAAAGTTTCTTAACTAAAATAATTTTAAAAGCATAAAGCTGATTACCGACACAGTGAGAATAGTATTAGAGGAAGACAGCTGACCTATAGGAAAATTAGCAGTTTGTTAAATAAAATTTTACAAAGCATATTTAATATGTTATCAACTTAACCCCGTGTAATTGACCTGGTCTAATTTCAAACAATATAAGAATAGTTAAGAGAAATAATATAAATCTAATCTATGACAGAATCAGAAACCATGTAAAAAAAGAATTATAAAACAATTAGATAATAGCTGTTTAACAGGTTCATATACCATACATAACATTTACTGTCCATGAAAGTCTTTAAAATCATCAGATTTGTAATGTTGGGTTATTAGTAAATTGATTGGAATTGTGTTTGAAAGTACAATTTCTGTGGGAAGGACAGATAGAAGAAGCAACTGGTAAGCTTATTCTAACCATGAAAAATATTGAAATGAAAAATCTATTTACCAGAAAGTACATCATGTTAATGAGAAACACTATGGCTCTTTAAGTACTTGAGGACAAGGACCACTGAGATAAAGTATTTTAATACAGTAAACACTTGGTCTTACCAAGTCATTGTTATCAAAGCAGACGTCAGGCCCTTTCGGTATCTGGGTTGCTTAACCATGTCACAAGGATCAGGACCATCAGCTAAAGAAACTTGTTAAGGAATATGAAATTACTTCCCCCCACACACAAATAAAGAAAATGCAATATATTTATTTCTCAAAGCAAGTAAGAGTTACCTATGTCATTACTCTAACCCAGTACAACCAGTTCAAGTACTTAGGGATTTAAGGAATTAAACTGCCACAAATTTTTCATGTCAGACTAGAGGCTGTGTGAAGAGATCAACTTTTTCAATTCTGACCATATATGGTCCCTGGCACATAAAAGTGGATGAATGATGCAGAGTATAAGACAGGGTCATACTTATAAAACAGTACAGGGGAGAACCTGGGTGCAAAGATAGACAAAACCAACTTCTAATAATACTGGTAAATGTCAATTCTAAACATAGGTGAGAACTTTTTTAGCATTTGCCCCTGCTATTTTTGAAAAAATAAAAATAATAAATAAATAAGTATACACACACACACTAGAGGCCTGGTGCATGAAATTTGTGCACTGGGGGGTGTCCCTCAGCCCAGTCTGCACCCTCTCCAATCTGGGACATCCCTCTCACAATCCAGGACTGCTGGCTCCCAATGGCTCGCCTGCCTGATTGCCCCTAATCGCTTCTGCCTGCCAGCCTGATTGACGCCTAACCCCTCCCCTGCAGGCCATCTGTGGCCACATGGGGGTGGCCATCTTGTGTGTTAGAGTGATGGTCAATTTGCATACCAGTCACAACTAATTAGCATATCCAGGCTAATTAGCATATCCCTCTCTTATTATATAGGATAGGCGCTCTACAGAACCTCTGCATAAGTGCTTAATAGTCATTGCATGTCATTTTGCATGTTTACCACCAGAAGTAGTTTTAGCAGTTGTAGCATATGACAGGGTTTCCTTTTTAAAGAATGAATGGTATTCCATTGGATGCATATACCATATCTGACTGCATTTTGCATTATTGACTACTGACAGCTTTTAAGCTACAATGCCCTTTCCTTCTACCCCACATCTAGGCGATCAGGAAAGCCGGAGTGGAGTGCTCCCTCCGTTGGCACCGCTGCCTAACCCAGACAGTTGCTCCTCCCAGCTCTCTCGATCTACTTGGGAATCTGCACTGCTCTCTCCACCAAACTTCATTCTGTGAGTAAGAAACCTTTCACATTCTTTTGGTGCATGTATAGCAACATCAGCCTTGACATGCAAAACAAATGTTGCGTGAGGGGCCCATTCTTCCTGTGCGGTGATCACTCTATAATATTTTTCTTTTGACGAGCATAAACAACATGACTAAACAACATGACGAGGTTAAAAACACGTTATTTCAAGGTGGCTTTCCAGCCCAAACATCTCCGGTGTCAAAGGATACAAGTCTGCTCCGCTTGTATGAGCAGCCGTGTGTCACAGGGACAAGTCCCTTTGCTCTCAACCATTATGAATACCAAGTTGGTGTTCATAAGTTTTTCTACATGAAAGATCCTGCAAAGTAAATATTTTAAAAAATAACAGAACTGTATCTTTAGGGAAAAAGAAATACAAATATTCAAAGATTCTTAACACATTAAAATGATATCACATCTTGAAATACAAAGTATCACAAACAAACAATAAAACAGAGGGAGAATGAGTTTAGAAGATAGGTTACTGTGTTTTATGTCTTAGTATGCACCTCGTACCTCTCTCAAATGAATACAAAAAAATGCAAAAATGTTTTAAGCATGTTTAAAAATGTTAGTTCCCAATGCAAAATTAGCACTATTAAGTTGTTGAAACTCATAGAAAAATGTTTTACATGTTTAAGGAATTGTGGTATTTATCACTGGAAATGAGCCATAGTTACCTTATTTTACACATAAGAAAACTCAGACTACAAATATGGCTAATCATCTTGCCCAAGCTAATGGCAGAGTAAAGACTAGATCAGAAAACTTTCTGTGATGATGGAAATGTTTTTTTTTGCTTTATGCAATGAGACAATAAGGCTATTGAGCACCTGAAATGTGACTGAGGCACAATATTTTAATATTAACTACTGAACTGGAAACACACATATAGAGAAGTCAAGAGCTTTAAATTCCACGAAGTGTTTTGTTTTTGTTTGTTTTTTTCACTTCTTTAGCAATCAGTAACTGTCGTTAAAGAGTAATTTCTTTAAGATTATCTATTTTTTTTAAAAGTGGGGTTTTTCTGCGATTCATTCTAATATCTTGATTATCTCTGCAATTTAATTTAGCCATTTTAAAGCACACAGTGCTAGTACTGCACATCAATTAATGAAAGGACAAAGGATTCTGAAGCTCTTTCTGATGTGCTGGTAACACTGATAGAGGATAGCCTAATATACTAATCTCTAAACAAGGAGGTCTGCTTTTTACTGAGTTCATGCCTGACTGTCCTCCCCTTTCTTCTCCTTTTCATACCCTCTACCTCCTCCCAGAACATAAAGGTTAGCTAAGTAAAGTCATCGAATCATATTGAACATGCTTATTAAAAATTCATGCTAGTGTCAGTTAACCCGTTCCTGAAAATATTTTTAACTGTTCTAAACATCTATTTTGAATCCCTAGGAACTAACAATTCCAGCCCTTTTATGTGCTCAGATTACCTCATCTCCTCATATTTTCTCTTCTCTATGTTAACATTTCTTCTCAAATAACCAGCCCACAGTCACTAAAAACAAAGTATCCCAACTCTTTGCCTTTCTGCTCCGTAATCAGCAGACCTGTGACATGGATTATCACTCTCCTCTGAAAACCCAAAATCCCCACTTTGCCTCTATCCCATTACAACCAAACTAAATTCTCCATCTCTTCCAAAAATGTTTCAAGATTTTTTATGGGTACTGGTGATGACTAACATTAACCTTGACCTTTGGAAATATTTTCTCCCAGTTTTGAATTAGAATACACACCCCTGAAAATAGTTTAAATGTAAAAAAAATCATACATCTGCCTTGGAATTACTGATGCAATTAACCCTAATCTTATTAGAATGAATGATTCTGCAAATTTCTCTATAAACATTTTAATATGAGTTACTTTAGACAAAAAATACACAAATATCATTTCTCTATTCTACCTACAAGTGAGAATTTTTTCTAGAACATTTATTATAGTTGAAGGGACTATAACTTATCTAAGTTAGAATTAATTTTAAAAATTATAATTTCTGATATTTTCATCTTAAAACAGTTATCCATATCTCTCTGACTCAAACAACAATCTCCATTATTTTCTGTAATGACTATAAAAGTGAACACAATTTCTTTGATCCAGAAATGAGGAAGAAAAATTACCTGGAACAGTTTCCGCAGTCTAATACACCACTGAATGACTTACTATCATTATCAAAGAAATACTGCGTTTGTTCAGTAATGCAACTCTGCTTCGATATAGAGGCTGTAAAGTCCTCATCTTCCACATCAACTGTGGGAAAACAAAGACCACCATTAGGAAGGGACATGGTAGGCAGTCCCCAGAGCCTTCCTTTCTCACGGACAAAACAACTGCAAAAGGGCAGGCACCTTGATTGGCTGTTTACTGCTAGTAATATAGTGGTAGCCCTTAATAGTTGCCCAACAATTTTTTCAATAGAAAAAATTAATTCAAATATATAACAGCTACAAAATAGAACCAATGAAAGAGAGAAAAGTTTTGACAAATAGATTTGAACCTGTAAGTGTCAAATGGGTGATTCTCTTTCTATCACACTCTCTTTCTGAGTTTGTTAAATTCAGTACATCCAAAAATATTTTAATTATTATGACAACTAGAGGCCTGGTGCACGAAATTCATGCACTCAGGGGATTGTCCCTCAGCCTGGCCTGTGCCCTCTCGCAGTCCGGGAGCCCTCGGGGGATGTCTGACTGATGGCTTAGGGCCTAAGCCGTCAGTTGGACATCCTTAGCGCTGCTGTGGAGGCAGGAGAGGCTCCTGCCACTGCTGCTGCGCTTGCCAGCCATGAGCCTGGCTTTTGGCGCTCCCTCTGTGGAAGTGCACTGACCACCAGGTGGCAGCTCCTGCATTGAGTGTGTGCCCCGGTGGTCAGTGTGTGTCATAGTGACTGGTCGTTCCACTGTTCAGTTGATTTGCACATTAGCCTTTTATTATATAGGATATCTGAGCATTTACTTACCTGCCTCCAGAAGCCGGGGAAAAGTCAAACTCAAGATAAACTGCTGTAGAATAGACCTGAATTTTAAATATGAGTAATTATTGATTAAAGTCTACATATTTTCCTCTATAAATTATATAATAAAAATGTGAAGAATTTTTTTTATAAACACATTTCTTTTTCACCTTTCAGAAAAATATTAAGAATTTGTTAATAAAAAGTTTAGAAGCTTTTTATATAAGTATTCTTAAATTGTACAAAACATTATACATTATTTCTGTTGAAAAAGTCAGGGTGTGTAGGACCAAATGAGGGACACATGTGTGAAGAGATATAATATGAAATGAGATTGTGGAGAAGTGGTAAGTCTAGCAGGAGAATATCAGTATTTCAATGTGTGGGTTTCACAGTCAGTATTTTCTCCTTCTTTTAGTTTTTAAAGCTCTGAGGTAGAAGAAAAAGCCTAAAAAAACAAAACAAAAATGACTTTGTGCCATGGGTTTATAAACTATTTACTTTATAATATAGAGTATATTTTTAAATACACAGTGTGACATATGACACATACATATACATATATATACATATATATATATATATGTGTGTGTGTGTGTGTGTGTGTATGGCATATAGAACATTTCAATTTTATAATAAAGGACAATTGAGCCAAATATTAGTATAGAGTTATTTGGAACTGAGATTAGTGTTAAAAATAAAAAGTGGTGGTGAGATATTCTGGCCAGAAAATAACATAAAGGAAATCAAGTATTTCAGAATCAATATGAGATTTTTAAAAATATTTTTATTGATTTCAGAGAGGGAGAGAGAGATAGAAACATCAATGATGAGAGAGAATTATTGATTGGCTGCCTCCTGCACGCCCCCTACTGGGGATTGAGCCCACAACCCGGGCATGTGCCCTTGACCAGAATCAAACTCGGGACCCTTCAGTCCGTAGGCCAACACTCTATCAATTGAGCCAAACCAGCTAGGGCTCAAAATGAGATTTAGAAATCTCATTTTCACAACAGAAAGCACCAATTTTTACAAATTTGTTTCCCCAGAATAATGTATTTTTTTATTCAAAAATCTTTGCTACTTTATAATCTAATTTTAGCTGGGAAAGCCTGAATATCAAATGAACATAGAGATTAACCTACCTGGAATAAGGCTAGGACAATACACAGCTGGGCATTGATAAAAAAGAAATACAGTGACAGTGAGGAAGGAAGGGAGGGAGAGAATGGATCCCAGACACAACAGGAGGTGCAGTTACTTGACTAAGCAGAACCAATGACAAATTTGATCTTTCAGACTTCCCACAGTGCCTCACTAAGCAGTTTAAATGTCTCATTTTCATAGGTGGCAGGTTATAGGTGAGGGGGTGAAGGAGGTTGGATTCAGTGAAAAGAAAGGATTAGATCCATTTCAGCAAGATGATAGATGCCTTTAAAACTATGCCAGCCTTTGTATGAACAGTAAAGGGGTGGAAAGAGGAGTCATTATGTCAGGAATTTGATGGATGAAGACATCCAACTGGAATACAGAATGCAATAAATAGAAGAGATACAAACACCTACAATTTAAGGAATTGAGTATCCTATAAGGAAGACACACAAATGAAGAGTTTCAAAGGTCCCAGAGGAAAAAGAAGCTTCTGGAAAGGCTGGCGCTTGCATGAGCATAACATTATTTTCATATAAAAAATGGAATGATTGTAACAGCTTTACATGGATCACTTAGAAAGACTATTTATAAATACATATATATATATATATATATTTTAATATATTTTATTGACCCTTTACAGAGAGGAAGGGAGAGGGACAGAGCGTCAGAAACATCAATGAGAGAGAAACATCAATCAGCTGCCTCCCGCACACTCCCCACTGGGGATGAGCCCGCAACCAAGGCACATGCCCTTGAACGGAATCAAACCTGGGATCCTTGAGTCCACAGGCCGACGCTCTATCCACTGAGCCAAACCGGTTAGGGCTATAAATACATATTGTCAATATGTGTTATTGGGAATAAAAAAATTCCCATAATTATTATTTACATGTCACAAAATCCACGTTTTCATCACATTGTTTACTATTTACATCTTTCTCTCCTTACCAATAAAAATAGAATTTTGACTTACCAGGCAGCAGCTGTCGCCCACCAGCCGATATGTAATATGTCTGCTATTGACGGCTGGAAAATATAAGATAAAAAAGTCAGTGCTTTCATCCACACTGAGTGTCTCTTGGAGAGGGAGGGGTGACTTGGCTCTCACTGACCACGTATGCCGAGCGATGCCCTGCTCCTTGTTTGGGGGCAGCACCGGGCTCACACACGGACTGATAATCGTAGGATTTGTTAAAAGCATAGACGGATATATTAACCAGATGTCTCATCAAACTTGGGTCAATCTCGCCAAAAAATCTTCCAATCTGCACAGAAAAAAATAATAGTTGCAAATTAAAGTCAAATATTAATACCTGAATCAGTACAGTGAAAAGAAATAATACAAATAATTCTGTACTAAAATTACTCGGGAGTTTTAAAACCAGGATCTGGCATTCCAATAGAATGCAAATGAGCTTAATTCAATACTCAAAAGCTCTGTGTGATATCTGTAGAAGGAGTGGAAACAATTTATTCAGCATTAAGGACAACCAAATGCCTCCTGAGGGTGAGAAACATAGCACAAATAAGAAAAATGGATGGGACTTGGGAAAGAAATTTGTAGGGACTGTGATGAACTGGAGTGAGCTCCAACCACAGGAGCAACCTCCAAGTATTAGAGGATTACCCTGAGGTTTAATCCTAAACTCCAGCCCATAAACATTGTCAGGTAGGAAAAACGGTCATTGTTGAGAGATCTTTTCCTTCTTTTTCTTTTAAGAGAAGCCACAAATGTAGACTCAGAAATGAAATTAGTTGACAAAAAATTCTACTTTGTTCAAAATCTTCTGTGAAGCAATTAGCAATTTACAAATTTGGGATTAGAAACTTCTGTTTCAAAGCAGCCATATATTAAGTTAGACACTATCAACTGATAAGTATTTAATACATGGGAATATTCTACATTTCTGAGAGATCAAAAATAAAAAAAAGTTTATATCATATTAAGATCCTTAACTATATGTTTTAATTACTTTGAGTATTAGAAAGTAAACTCAACTAACAAACATAAGGAAACCTATATTCTGGATGCAAATCTTAATGATTTATATCATATTAAACACTTTAAAATTTATAACAAAAATAAAACAACTCATCAATTTCTATTATGGTATGAAGGAGTATTGTAATGTTGATCTAGGAAAATATACTTTGGAAACCTTAGTTCTTTTTCACTTTAAGGTACATACCTGATTAGTATAATCATCATGATTTGCCATTAAAAGAAAGCCACCATCATCTAGAATCACACAATCCATTACCTATAAAAATAAAAATAACAGTTAACACATTTTAGAAAGATTATAAGGTTATACTATCATTACTTCCATACATGTACACATCCTCAAGAGATTCTTACTAAATAAATTAAGGGCATGCATAGATTCATATCAAACCCCCAGGGCTTGATATTCCATCACTATCAATCCAGTTAAAACTGTCAATTTAGTCTTAACAAATCATAAGAACAAATCAGAAATAATCCTTTTGCCACTCCAAAAATCATCTGAATCATTCAGTAAACTGAATATATCAAAATATTTAATGTATAATTACTTTATTATTTTAAGCACATGTTTAAGATTTGATAGAAATATTTTTAAATGAATTTTAGTAATTGTGTTTCATAGACTTAAAAAAAGGAGCAGTCTGGGGATAGAGCTATATTTATAAATACTTGGTTGGATCATTTAAAATTTAAAAGCAGGTGCCGCTATATTTATAAATACTTGGTTGGATCATTTAAAATTTAAAAGCAAAAAAAGAAATGCCTGTGACAGAAAAAAATCATTAATCCTAAAATATAGCATAAATTCCCACCTAATTGAAATCATGTGTATATGCATGAATCAGTTTAATAGTTTTTATTATATAAAAACCACAATTTGAAACACTGTTTTCAGAGTTGGGAACATGGGCATTCCATTTTCCTACTGTGGAAGCAGCTTGCCAAAACCTTTGCTCTAAAAACATAGTTCCCATAATCAATGTTTACAAACTCTCTATAAAATGGATAAACTACAAAAATAATTAAATTATTGACATCATTTTGATGACTAGAAGTGATCAGATGATATAAACCCCTTGCTTCCTTGGGAAATATACACACAGATAAGATGACCAGAAGAGTGGAATTCATCCTTCCTTATTAATTTTTTGGAATAGTTTATATAGTATCATTCTTAAAGCATCTTCAGCTTTTGAACAAAAAAAAGTCCACATTTGCTTTTTCAAACTCTCAAACAGAAATAAAATAGAAGGCAATGTAAAATTCAATCCATGTTAGTGGAACTTCATAATAAATTATATAATCCTTAGGTTTAGTAAAAAAAAACACAATTTCTCATCATTGTAAATACAGTGTTGAATAAACTTAGAGGAAATGCAAAAGATGCGGGAAGCCTGCATGGATAAGTAGTAAGTATACCTTGTTTAGAAAATGCCCACCCAGGAATAGAGGTAAAGATTCATAGGTACAAAGAATCTAACAGAATTGAGATAGAAGAGAATACAGTCCATATTGATATGCCTTTATTATAATTTCCCATAATATAATAATCTTAAAAAATAGGATTTAAAGTAGTTCACAACTTCATAGTTAATTTTTTTAGCACTTGAATTTCCTGCATCTTTTTTAATCATAAAATCTTAGCAAGAGTAACAATAAAAAATTATACAGTGGGGCCTTGACTTACGAGTTTAATTCGTTCGAGACCGAGCTCCTTAAGGAGCTCGTTAACTCAAATTACTCTGTCAACTCAATGCAAAAAATCGGCAGAGAGACAGCTGGTATCTCAAAAAACTCGTTAGTCCGGACACTCGTAAGTCAAGGCCCCACTGTAGTTAAGCCCTGGCCGGTTTGGCTCAGTGGATGGAGCGTTGACCTTCAGACTGAGGGGTCCCGGGTTCGATTCCAGTCAAGGGCATGTACCTTGGTTGCGGGCACATCCCCGGTGGGGAGTGTGCAGGAGGCAGCTGATTGATGTTTCTCTCTCATCGATGTTTCTAACTCTCTATCCCTTTCCCTTCCTCTCTCTAAAAAAATCAATAAAATATATTTTTTAAAAAATTATAGTTAAAATGTTTATTTTAAAGAGTTTTCTTACATCACTGTTTCTTTTGCAGTCACAAACTGGACCAGCACACTGAAAGACAAAATTACAATTATTACCACATTTTGTAAAACTGAATTTTAATTGTATCATATTAATACCATGTTGCAATTATAAATCAAAATAATTTAGTATAAAAGTAAGATTAAACATCAGTCTAGCCAGCCGTGGGCAAACTACGGCCCGAGGGCCAGATCTGGCCCGTTTGAAATGAATAAAACTAAAAAAAAAAAAGACCGTACCATTTAATGTAATGATGTTTACTTTGAATTTATATTAGTTCACACAAACACTCCATCCATGCTTTTGTTCCGGCCCTCCGGTCCAGTTTAAGAACCCATTGTGGCCCTCGAGTCAAAAAGTTTGCCCACCCCTGGCTAGCCCATAAAAAAGAGAATTATTTTATCTTTAGAAAATAGCAATACTTATCTACACTACCATTTGAAACGATAACATTAAATTTTTTTTATATTTATTGATTTTTAAAATCTTTGAAAAAAAAAGGAATTCATAATTTTGTTTCAGTGTAGTGGCACTGAAAATTTAGCCTCTGTATAAGATTTTACTTTTAACTTTTTTACATTTGAGAGTAAGTACATAGTAAAATAATTTAAAAAAATATATATCTTACCGGATCCCTGATTGATGTTTTGGTGAAATTCTCTATCCATGAATTTACATCAATTTTAATTCCAACAACTGAAAAATACATAAAAGAAAAATGGACATATATCTTTAAAAAATATACATATGATTCTCATATATCAATTTTTCTTCTCATATTTAAAAATTCCTGGCAGGCAAGTGTGAGTTTCTTGAGATTTAAAGGAAATCTAAAAGAAATCAATTTAATTTCAGCTATACATTGAAAAGTGTATTTGAATTAATTTAAAAGACTGTAATTTTAGCTGCAATAAATATTTGCTACATGATAATTTAGGTAATTTATATAATAGTATTGAATATAATGTTTGTTACAGAGATATTTCTCGGGGTTTGCATTAAGAAGTAATGCTGATAGCTCTTCATCTATCACATAAACTTCATTTATAGTCACAAAACAGCTTATTCATTTGCCACAACCTGGCCAATTAACTAATATAGCTGCTAAGCTAAAAAATGTGATAGTATTAAGAATAGCCTTATAAATATAAGGTCATTCAAATAGAATGTCTTAGGAGGCTTTCCTAACCTGGCCAAAGCAATGTATGCAATAGGTGATTAAGAAATGTTGGCTGAAGAGTGACTAGATGAGAAGATGAACGGTTGAGTGAGTGGAAGAATGATAAAGTGTCTGAGAGATAATTAAGTGAATAAAAGCAACTGAGCAAATGAAGGAAGGGTGTATTGGTTAGTAAGTGATGGAGTGAATCTAACTATGTAGTTGAGCCACTGAGGGATAAAACTGCCCTCAGGAGTAGGAAGGCAATTTATGAACCTTCTCCAGGTGGCCTAATACATGCTCTTTGAAATGGTCAAACAGCATTGAATCATACAATGAAAAAATAATAATTGTTAGATTATTGTCTACTCATTCCAGCCTCCTTCCAATTCCCATTAATCTTCAGTTTTATAAACTCTTTTGTTTGATTTCTTTTAACAAAAAAAAGTTATTTTCAACCTACTTTATTGGAAGGTTTTTTAAAAATACTTTTTATTGCATAGTTCTGCCATAATTTATCTTTAATTTATCTTTTCACCCCAACAACGGAAACTAAACTTTCCATGTTCACATCATTACAAATATTCACATCTTTGGCCATGTATCCTTCTGCATATTCGTAACTGTCTTTCAGGTTGGACTTCTTGAGTGGGATTGCTGGACCAATCCAGCATTTATAATTTTTACATATGACACTAAAGGGACTCCATAAATTTGTGCCAACAGCATATAAACATATATACTTTTTAGAAAATTCCTCAACTCTATATACTACCAATTTAATTTTATCCCCAACCTCAAAGAGAAGGGATTGTATTTTATTTTTTAAAACATTTGTCTGTCTGTATTTTGGTTGAAACTTTCTGATAAGCATTGCCCATTTTTTAATATAAATATTAGGTCACATTAATATTGGTCATGTGTATCTATATAATATATATTTATATATATGCTTACCTGCAGGTTTAAGAAGTTTTCCTTGGATATATATTTCTACCGCTTTGCTTACCATAATGCCTGATTCATAAGCACCAGGTCCACTTTCTAAAAAAAAGGTGGAAAAAAGACCTATCTAGATAAATCAAATAATATTGAATTTCTTTCAATACATGACTAATCTAGCACAGGTATATGCTATGCCAGGGTAATTGGAGTGTCCATGAATTGGTTTGCATTAATTGCCTTTGGGATGTGAACTATTCAGCTTGGCCTCATGCATTCCACAATGCAATGGGTGTATGCCAAACCTCTGCTTCATGACATTTGCTAAAATATTGGAAAGGCAGCTGAAGTGGAAAGATTGATATTAGATTCCCAAACTGCCTTTGAATTTTTAGAAGATAATGTCCCTGGACAAAACTCTAAAATTTTCTGAACTTCAGTTTTCCCATTTGTGAAAATGAGGATAAATAATATCTATCCCCAGAGAGGCTGAGTAATTAAATTAGAAAATTTGGGGGAAATAACAATAATATATTTTAAAATATGGCTACTATTAATTCCTATACTTAATATATTTAACAAACTAATTAGAGTGCAGTAAATCGATTAATTACATTTTTAAAAATTAAGCATTTCGATATATTTTCAGTTTGTGAAATGAAGGTTTATCTACATGTTTCTAGTATTATGCATGCCTGTAGATAAGCTGCTTCTACATTACTGGATGCATTTTACCTCCTCAGTTAAATAGATGCTTCTGTCTTTCCAATGTCAGCACATCATGTATACTTAATAATGACTATTCTGAACAATTAACTTATATTTTGGGGGAGTAATGCAAGTAGTAGCAATAATTTATTATTTTTTAATTTTAAAAGCTAAATTCCAAGAAATACTTACTGTTAAAGTAGGGAGCAGTGAAAACATAGTTATCATTATCAAGACTCCTTTTATAGAAGCTGTCCTCATAGGTTTCTGGATTTTCTTGCCAATTTTCTCCAGCCCTAAGGAGGAAATGGCTCATCATTTTTAGTCTTTTATCTACCTGATAACCTACTTTTCCCTTTGTGAACAAAACCAAAACTTACAGATATGTCTACATCTCAGGTATGCCCACGCAAGTTAGTGGTAATTGATGGGGTATATGATACTCATTATTAAGTGATACATCAGCATTGAATTTATAGAAAAAACTGACTCCTAGGTTTTACTCTGCCAATTACTAACAAGGTAATTCTGGACAAGTCAGTTAATAGGTCAATTAATATTAATAAGCCTGCCCAGCCCACTTTATAGACTGTTCTGAAGATAACAGAGGTAAGATTCATTGAAGTACAGTGAAAACAATGAAGTGCTATTCAAATATAGTTCATAGGCTATAACCATTATGTTCATTTGACTAGGTTAGTTTGTACAAAGAGAACCATGTTTTTAAAATATCTTAAATTATGTAATATGTATGATAAGCAAATACATTACTGAAGAATCATATAGCATTTTTAAAGAAATGAAATATTTTGTAAATACTTTAAACAATGATTACAACTTCATGTATGAATAATGATCAGTCTCTGAAGAATGGCTTCCTCATACAGTAATGAACAGATTCTTGCCGTAGTCTTTTGTAATGCACTTATTTTTACAGATGTTATTTGAACTTACTCTTTGGGATAAACCCTGGTAATCCCACCATCAGTCACAACAAACCGAGCTTTCACTCCCTTGCTGGAACAGAAGACAGAAGGAGGAAATATTTTATTCAACTTACTCTCTGAAAGGCACTGATTTAGGTGTTGGTGATACAAAGATAAATAAAACTATTTCTTAAAATACAGATAGCCAAAGTAGCCAAAGTAAATATATCAATAGATGCAACTATGTTTTAATAGTTAAGACATCTAAGAAATACATAATTAAAAGGAAGGACGCTTAAGGAAGACATATCATAGGAAAAGAATAATACAGCTGAATTTTGAAGATGGAATAGGAGTTAACAGGGATGACAGAGAAAGCTAGTGAAGAGTGATTGTATCTGGTGTGATAAAAGCAAAAGGCACAAGGTGAGAAATATAGGAAGTCAAGTTTTGAGTACAAAGTTCTAAGAATGGTCAGCTCACGAATGATCTTGAAATCCATGTTGGAGAGTGTCACCTTTAGCCTAGAATTGAAACTGCATTTTAAAAGTAAGACTGGCAAGTGGTAGTTACATGGAGAATATAGACTGGAGGCTGTTGTAGGTAGAGGAATGGGACGTATTAAAGGCATAAAAATCAGTTGCTGCAATTGCTTAAAAACTGGAATTGGGACTTTGTGTATAAAGAGAGGAAAACATTGTTAGAATAAATATTTAGCACTTGATGATTGATTGGAAATGGGTGGAGGAGAGACTGTAAATGAGAACCATCGTCAGATCTGTCAGCTTCTTGACTGGGTACATGGTAGGAAACCTATTTTACCACATGTAGAAGCACACACAAACATGCCTATTCACGTCAGTGTACACACTGTATGTAAAGCTGAGTAATGGCAGGTGTTATTCCTCACATACACCCACAACTGCAAATGCAAGTTGTCAACAATGGCAAAATGATTTTCTCAATAAATTGTTATTAAAGATAAA
The DNA here is from genome assembly GCF_000147115.1 of Myotis lucifugus. Taxonomy (NCBI): domain Eukaryota; kingdom Metazoa; phylum Chordata; class Mammalia; order Chiroptera; family Vespertilionidae; genus Myotis; species Myotis lucifugus. The sequence goes on along the minus strand of NW_005871099.1, from coordinate 3,512,419 downwards.
CTTTAAATTTGATGTTTATTTCCAGACATTCCCCAGAAAGATGCTAAACTGAAAAGGAGGACATAGTTTTTAATTAATAAGAACAATACTTACATGTTTTTCTGCTTACTCCAGTAATTTTGCACCAGTTCACTTGTAAAACCTGCATCCAGCAAGACCCGATTTATCAAATCTGTGTTACCTAACACAGAAAAAGGAGACCCTCAATGACACCCACATACTTTTAAAGTTAAGATAATGAGACAAATATATTATCTATTTCTAAAAGCAATTTAGAATGAAAAATATTTCCATGAATTTTAAAATAAATCCTATATTTATTTTCTGCATTTTTTCATCTTTCCTTGACTTTTTTTAGGCTATGGACAGAATTAGTAGTGGAAAAGCCAATTCTAAATGAGGCAACTTATTTTTAAAACTGCATTAACAAGATATATGAAATATGCCAATCAAGAAATAATGAAGAAATAGTATTCTCTTTTGTTTTTGTGTAGTGATTTCAAACTATCATCATTTCATGGACAATTCTATATATAACTATAATAATACATAGTTATATAGGTTTCTGTTTGTTTTGGCCAAGGAACATAAATTATCACACACCATCTCCATTCCAAGACTAGCTTTTGGAATCTACTGATATTAGTGAAGGATCCTATCAGCTCAAGTTCAAAGGTAATGGGAAGGAAAGATAATAAAAATCAAGGGTCAAATTAATACACATTTTAGAAACACTTTTTCTTCATCCTTTTCTTCAGGATCCTCTGCTCTAAGCCCATGATGCTGTGAATAACCTGTAAGTAGCCCCTGAAACTTCATTCATATCAACATTTCATTTTATTCAGGTAAGGAACATATGGTTTTAATTACGCTATTACTACAAGAGGTGGGGGGTGAGATTAGGCTGAAAAATCTTAGTTGGTTTTAATTATTTTAATTTTTAGGAAAAATAGTTAAGATTTTTTAAATGTTTTAAAAGCTAAGAATTCATAAATCTCTATCAAGTTTCATAGTATAATGATGCAAATTTTCTCTAAAAGACAAATGTAATAGTTAAAGACTACTAAAATTTCTTTTATCCCAGTTTTATTTACTTCATAAAATGGGAAAATATAGAAACATATTTTCAATTACAAAGGTAACTGTGATCAAAATAGAATGTCAACAAGAAAACAATTAAGTAATACTGTTTTTTTATTCTATTCATAGTAAAACTCATTATATAAATTGGAAAATATGTGTTATATGTTTGTTTTTCTCTAAATAGCAAGAACAATGCAATGAAAAACCTTCAAAAGATCATTCAAAATTAAGCTTCTTAAATTTGAAAGGAGCAAAGGTAAGCATATCCTAAACACTTGCAAGTATCTATTTTCTGGCTTTTGAATTTTGATTTCATTTAATAATGTAATAACATTTCTTTACTAGGGTCATATTGTTAAATTTTACCATTGACATTAACATTTTATAAAGTAAATAAACAAACCAACATAACAAATTAAACTGAACCAGGATTTGACCACACTGAAACAGTTATTGTGAATTAGTGCATACTTACAGGATGGATTGTTTGGAGTTTTTCTATCAATAAACTCATTGAAATTTAAAAGAAATTCAGTGTTATTATCTGATATTTTAAGGTCATTGCAGTAATCTCTGAAAAATATTTTAAGATATTGGTTATTAAAATCAAAACATTAAAAATGTACACATAATCATAGGAAGTGGAAACACTTTTTTTTTACTAGCTATATGACTTGTAAGTCATTGATTTTGTTACCTCTATTTCCTCATTTCTACATCAAAATAATACTTTGACAATAAGTGGTATTATAGATACACATATTAAGCATTTGACCTCTGGATAGCATATGATCGATAAATGCTAGCTTTTGTATTCTTATTATATTATTATCACTATAAGATGTAGGTTTACAGTTTTCATATAGAAATTGAGAAATTTTAAAACATGTATTTTCTCTCTAAATAGAAGAATACTGGTAAAACCATTATGTTAACATTTCTATGAGAAATTACTGTTTTTAATTAAAACAATAACCTATTGGAAAAAGTAGCATTGATTTAACTATAGTCAACTGCAAGATTTTGTTTTGGCACATAAAACAATGCACTATCTTATACTTTAGCGAATCTTTTTGCATCTATGATTTTGTAACATAACTCAGTCACTTGGGAAATATGAGTTATGCAGGTCTTCCAAATGATGACACATTTTATACAATACTGAAAATGCATATTCATTAATATCATCACTGATGTCATCAACAGAACAGTCTAAATATGGGAACACTCATAGTAATAAATTCAACTTTACCAATTCTAATTTTTGTTTAAAAGCTCAAATTTTTGGTCTTGGCAACAAAAACTCTGTCATTTTTTTTCAAAGTAAAAGGCTGATATGTTTGATTTTTGAGAAAAGATTTTCCAAATACCAAAGTCATTCTTTCAATTAAAATGATAGTTCATAAAAAAAGAAAAACACCAATTTTAGCTCTCAATTCAAACAATCAGACAAGGGTTTCTCTTTGAGACAGCCTGGTGACTCTGACATGCCACTGAACTTCCATATTCACCGCAGGGAGTATTAAAGGACATATACTCAAGGGTAAAGCTTCAATAAAATTAATTCTCATTCCTTCCATCAAGGACATTTTTAAGAACAACTGGCTTTTTTCCCTGATTGGGTGCCTGGCAATGAAGATTGCAATGACTTCACCAACTTAGAAGCTGAACTCAAGGTATTAGAAGAACTGAATAAAATGTTGCAAATAATTATTAAAAACCCATTTTTAGAATTCTAAGTTATTATTTAAAAGGCATTTCTAAAATTACATTTACTCATTTAATCCTAAAATTCACTTTATCAGAAAGTATATAATACTTCAAAGGTGAGGAAACCGAGACTCTAGGATGTAAACAGGTTTACTCAGAGGGTCCTAACCAGCAGACGGTGAAGCCCTGAGGAAGAGCCCAGTCTTCACATCCCTAATTAGTGTGTTTTAACCATACAAGGTGCTTTGAACTTCCACTCTGTGCACTTCTGCTACTGCATAGCTCCAGGCCAAAAGCAACTTTGACCTCTACCAATAGAAGGCATTTAGTGTGGTGAGCAATTAATTTAGACAGTGTCATCCTGTGTGTGTGTGTGTGTGTGTGTGTGTGTGTTTATACTTGCTGGTTGAATTGTGCTGCATTTTGAAATAGTCTAAAGACATATTGACTACGTCTGATTACAATAAAAATCAGAGTATCAAATAATAATCTGATTTTTACTAATAGCAAAAGCCAAAAAGTGTTGAAAGTACCCTTTTAAGGAGAGTTGTGGAATGAGGATGGGAACAAAAGTGAAAGGTTTTTAAAATGAAAATGTGAGAAAATACAGAATGTTGTGTCAGTAGAATGAGTCCTTTAGTAATAAGATGATCCAGGACCACAGGAAATTACCCACCATGAGGAGTGGTGCATATGCTACAAGCAATAAGTAGCAAGAGGCTGATGGTAATATTTGAGAGGCGAATATGGGGTTAGACAGACAGCATTGATGTTGGTTGTCTGTTAGCCTAATGGTTATTCAACACAGGCCTGGGCGCTTAAGGACTCAAGATAATCACTCTTTCTCAGGTTCTTTTCCCAAAGGAATCACACATGACAGTGGGTAGCCGAACAATACCTGTCATTACCAAAACTTCTAAATTCGTCTCTAAAGACGTGTGGGAATACCTGCTCATATACCTTCTATGAGGCACTGTTTCTCTAAAAGGGATCAAGTTTACAATATTGATCATTGTTAATTTCTTTTAGGAAAATGATTCCTCAGAAAAGTAAAGCAGCAAGGTGAAGGAATATTTGCATGACTTTAAAAGAACAAACTTCAATTTGCTGAAAACACTTTCAGGGCATGAAAGTTATAATCTCTTTTGGTCACATTCTGTGACCAAATTAGGTTGTAATTAAAAGGCATTGAAACTACAGATCTTTAATATTAGAAATTTGGCAAATTACTTCTAGAATACTGAAAATGACTTTGTTCTGTTCAACAACCTTAAATAAGTCACAGATAAGCACTGAACTTTAGCCTATCGCAAATTGTTATTTCTCAGTCTAACTCATCTTCTTTGAAGTGCCTTTCTTATTTCTGGACATCCAAGAAAGACAGCAAAATTAATCTATGTTTTAGACTTTTCATTCCTATGACTGTATGCCTCTTTAAGGCAGGAATGTTCCGTGCATCTAAATTCAATGTTTTCCTTTTGCAGTAGTTTTAAAATTGAGGAAATGACAAAAACTGATTAATCATGATCAAATAGCTTAATTTATTGAAGAATTAACAAAATGGCTATATATCTTTAAAACTTGCAAGCTTTCTTCTTTAAATTATTTTAAAATAACTACTTTTGAATACCCTTTATTAAATCCTTCTTCCTCTCCTTCCTCTTACTACAACCATAAATAATAACTCATATTTATTTAGAGCTCATATCTTACCAAGAACTTTGGTATATACTTTGCGTGCATAATCTCATCAAAAGCTTATACAAACTCTGCAGTAGGTGTTAGGGATACAACATTTGAAAGCAAAGAGACTAAGGTGCAGAGAATTTGAGTAACACGCCATAACAATGAACATATGGGTAACAGACCCAGACAGTCTTGCTCTAAAGTTTGCTACACTGTTTCTCATTAATAACAGTGACAAAAATATATGACTGCTGTCCTATACTACATAACTTTCTGCCTTTTCTTGCCAATTATTCTTTGTCCCAATTTTTTAATCACCTTATTTTTCACAATGCTTTGAATACACATTCAGTATTAATGTTCTCGGGAAACCTTGCCTACAAAAATATTTTACTCGGATATACTGAATGTTCTTTTGACATCTATCAGCATTTGTATAGTCAATATATACTCATATCTTGGAGTAAAGAGGGAACTATTATTTCACATCTCTAAAACTGTTTCCTGATCTGTGAATTGGGACAATAACACTAATTTATTATAGAGTTCTTTTGAGCAGTAAATATACTTATGCATGTAAAGGGCTTAACATGTGTTAATTGAGGTGTCACAAGTCATAACAACATGGCTTCCCTTCTCTGGTGGATTTGCTCCATCCCTAAGCACACAGGAAATTTCCAATCTTCCAGTAAATCATGTTGATACTGAAGATGACTTAGGCCACAGAAATGGCCCACTGGCTAAGTCCTTGCTGAACTAAATAAAGTCCTTTGCTTACCAATCGGGAATTGAAATTGAGACATATTTATCCTCTCTGTGAGTGCCTGTTACCTATATTTTCCATCTTGTATGATGGTGAAGCACAGAAGCCAATCAGCAAGGTCTGCTATGTAAGGTCTTCTATAAGGTGAATATATACAAATGCAAATATATAATTCTTCATTCTTGTTGCCTGGTTAGTTGCAACAAAAGCAAAGCCTACATCTGTCTTGTTTACCACTGTATCCCCACATCAGCACAGTGCTTAGCACATAGTAGTTGCTTAGTAAATCCCTGAATGAGTAAATGAATGAGTTAGCAGGATTCTTTTCCTTTTTAAAGTTGTTGTTCCCTTTGGTTCCATAATTTGGCATGAAATTAACCCAGAGCAGCAGTCTTGACCCAAATTCAGAACTGTTATCATTCATATAAGCTATAAAAATAAAATAAAACCAAACCAACCTTGGTGCTAAGAATGTATAGCCAGATTCTTCAAAATTATCCGGCTTCAGTGTCTCTGAATCTGCAAAGATAATGTTATAGGGTTAGATAAGCAATCAAGAATATATATCCTGAGATTCTATGGCAATAAGAAGGCATTAGAAATATAATCTAATGAGAAAATTAAAATATGGTATGTATATCCTAAACTGAAATACATCAATTACTACAAATGTCCTCCATACTTAAAAAAATAAACTTTAATTTTGTAACATAGATTATAACAGTTTTGTCAGAGAAAATGCTAAGTTTATAACTTTCCCATTTACTAGCCATATTCTAACCAAGATATTCTTTAATACATAACAGGTATTTAAAATGTCAACATAAAAACTTTATGAATATTATGGCAAAGAAAATGATTTTAATAAACCAACTAATGCCTTAGTGAATTAGTAACATTTTTCACATTAGTATGAATTAGTAAGTAGAAGGATAAAACACACACAAATATTTAAGTCTAAGACAAAACTTGAAACAGGCTCCATTTGAAAACACAAGCATATTCTTTCCCCGTTTTTGGCTGCTAAGGTTTGAGTGATCATGGAGGAAAATCTAGCAAATGAGAAGCACAGAGGATAATATCCATTAGGAATGGAAAGATCAGTGGAAATGTCAAGTGTACTAAACAGAAAAAAAGTTGAGCAACAAGAAAATACTTGCCCTTCATTTTGCCCTTTTTTGCTGTGAAAATCCATCAGAAAGAGAAAGCAGGGAAACAAAAAAAAGAGGGTAAAGCAAAGGGGGTCACAAACAATATTTTATTCAATGACTTCCTTGAATAAAAATATTGCGCATAGATCAAAGGTTCATTATGTACAGCTGTAGTCTGGAAAAGAAGACACATCTTTTTGGAGACTGGAAAGTATGCCCCGTCAATTACGACTAGAGCATTCTATCTGCACTGTGGTTATTTCAAGGGTCTATTCTTCAAAGTGGTTAATGCAGGTGCAATACCGATGTTAGCCTATAAACAAACCATTTACCAATCATCAAAGACCCGCTAGTCATCCCCTCGTTTATCCAGTGAAGAACTAGCTCATGCAAAGTTACTGGTTGTGAAAAGACCATCACACCTATCAAGTGAAAGTGATAAAAATGTATAAAATACCACAATGTACTTTGAGAACCAGGACTGCAGAGAGCAAAGAACTGACATAGAAATGAAAGAATCTAGTTTACTTATTCTTAAGATTCCCGATTTCCGATATAAAAGATATATGTAAATATGTATACATTTTTTACTTTATTGTACTCAGAAAAATTTAGGTTGTAATAACTGAGCCATGTGCAAAGGATATGATGGTCATTTTACTTTACTAAATCTAGTCCCCCAAAACAAAATAAAGATTAATAATGATTTGAAATATTCACTAGTGTTAATAATTACTCCACATTCCAAATGATACTTAAAAGAATTCATTTAAGTTACTGAAGACATTAATTTTGATTATAAGAAAAAGTCAATCACCAAATCAAAACCAAAGACCAGTGCAATCTAATATTTTCCAACAAAGTAGAACATGTGGAGCACAATATTATTCTTGCCAAAAGCAACAACAAAAAAAGAAAAAAGAAAGAAAAGGTAAAGCTTTACTCGCACAGTGCCATGAGCAGAGACTATGTGAAACATCTTGCATCAGCTAGCAGACCCTTCAAACAACAGCAACAGAGGACACAGCACTGCAATGATTCTATGAGCACGAAGCGAGGCGGGAAGGGTGGTGGGGACTGCCAGTGAGACGGGAGTACCTGCTCATATTCTATCCATGTAGAATATTTCTTGTTCCTTGCATGTTTGGAATGGGTTAGAATCATTGCTGTAGATTTGGTCATAACAGCTACTAGAATGGATAAGCCTTGGGTATTCCAAAATCTAGACGTCTTTAAACATTTGATACTAGAAGATAGTAAAGGGACCCTGAAGTTGCTTTCACAGTACTTACATCTGGCCTGAGTTATTGTCTCTTCTATTTTGGCTTTTATATAGTAAAAACTGTAGGTTGGTAATACCAAGGCCAAACTGCAATAGAAACAAGAGAAGCATAAACACAAACAAACAAAAACGAAACATAAAAAAAACAAAAAACCACCACACGTCAAGTTCATGGGAAATCCAAAAAATCTTTTTCATGGGAAGGAAAAGACGTATTACTGTGACAGTAAAATGCATTCTGCTAATAGAGTGTTTAATTGGATCTTGCCATCCTGAGTCACCCAGTTCTCTACATTATAGGGGATCAGAAGACACATGGAAAATAAGCTTCTAAATATGCCTATAAATTAGCTGAGAAAGAAATGTCATGGGTACTATATTTCCAGAAAACACTGTTGAGTGTTGAAAAATATAGAATAATACTGGAGTATGTTTAAACAAAGCAAATAAAATTGATGAATTAAATATAATGTTAAAGTGCTTTGTAGCAAATATAGGCTATTAAAAATTACAAATGTAAGTATTATCATTTCCATTACACAATTTACATAATCATCAGAAATATTAAAAATCATTTTCCTTTCATTTTAAAAATTTAACTGTATTGTTGAAAGTTATGCAGATGTACCCTTTTCTCCCCATGGACCCCTTCTAGCCCACCCCTTCTCTACGCACCCACCCCAGGTCTTCACCACACTATTGTTTGTATCCATGGGTTATTCATCTAAATAACTACTATTTTAATACTCTAATCTTTAGACAAGTAAGAGAGTCTGTTAATGGGAAAATTCAGATTCCTTTATAGCACTGAAAAAGATTCCCTGCTCATGCCATTGGTTCTTACCCACTACTTCAAATTCATTTATTGAGGATATTCCACAGCACTTGGTAAATTGCTGTCAGGTACAAAAGGGCATACATCTTGAGCTTAGTACGTTACAAGAGTCATGGGATACTCTAAACGTATAGATGTACAAACTAGAGGACAGGTCCTGTGCAAATCTTAAACCAAGTTCAGAACGATTTAGACACAGAAAAGCCTATCTTCAAACTTTGTCTTAGTAACTGAACAAAATAAAAAGCTGACAGGCAGGTAACCTTGCTGTTTTGAAGTTGCCAATTAATAAAACACATAATGCATTAACACTGAAAAGATGTCAGAACATTTGAATATTATGCAATTTCCAAAAATACCACTGCATGTATGAAATTCTTTTATTCTTACACGGGCTAATATACATGCATAGGACATTGCTAATTATTTCATATTTACATTTGCTGTTGCAAATGGCTTTTGTAATTCTTTGAATATAGAAGGAAACTTAGGAACTAATGGGTGCAGATAATGAGGCAATCTCAAAGATTTCCGATGCAACTATTTTCCAAAAGTGAGGCTAGGTTCAGTTGATCAATTGAATCATTCAGGATTCGCCTTTAATATGTAATCTAAAATTTAGCAATGCACAGGAAAAGGTGTGCATATTCAGGCTTCTAAATATTTATAGACATTTTCAGAAGATCTTCTTTCAAATAACTCAAGCCTCATACCATGGCTTTTGGGATGAATGTCCAGTCAATATAGACAATATAGAACAGGAAAAAATACAAAATTCCAGGTTTTTCTTCTTATAAATATACACGCAAAAAATTAATTCTACGAAGAATAAAGAAGCAGTGGTTTATTTGCTACAATTTAACTGTTCAGTCAAGGTAGCAAAATGGGTGGATGCTTGCTACCTCCAGTTCTCAAATCTCTTACCATCACTAAGTAATTCACAGACTTTCCTTATGGGTAAAGGTCAAAGAAATAAAATGTTATGTAGATTTAATGCAAATCTCTACATTCATTTTATAGGTAACTTCCTTTAAATGGAGGCAGAGATTAAAATTAAAATAAGCAGTGCAATTAGCCTGAAAGCAAGATGACCTTTCATGATTCACTTGCCATTTATAAAATGTGGAGCAGAATTACTGAGCATTCGAAGATCATCTCCTAAAAATTCCTCTCCAGGGAAATTAGGACATTTTTACTACCCCATCAGCATTTATTGCTAAGAGAAACTTCTAATTAAAACCGATAACATTATATCATGTGGTTACACAGTGTCATTCTGCAAGCTTGTGTTACATCTCATGCACCATAAAAAATAGTGTGGCAAGCCTCAAGGGACACAATAGTTTTAAAAGCGACATATTAAATATATGTCTGGCCTGGAAGTCTCAGGTTGTTATTCGTGGATACACACTATTCTGTAGAAAAACATAGTTACATTTAATTATTTCCATCTTAAGGCAACAGTTATTTCTTCAACCTGCAGCAGATAAGATCTTTACCAACATTCCCAGTCAACGATGCTCTCATATACAGCGTTTGCTGTTTCCCTCCATATAAAACCAATAGGCCAAGGCGGCTTTATGTTCTCAAAGGGATTAAAGTCCAATAAATCCAGTGGCCACAAGATGGATGTTAGATCCCATGTAATATTTATGTGACTCACATAAATCTGATTAACTAGTTAAGTAGAATGTAACACTTTTCAACTCGAAAATGTTTCACTACAAACCATTAATGCTGAGATAATTCTATTAATATAATTAATTACTATATCTCAAAATGTATCTAAATTATATCAAGGCTTAAGGAGACAAAAATCACTAAGTGAAATTTGGTACCTCATTCATTAAATCAACACATGCCATGTTTCTTTAATATAGATGTAACATTTTGTTCTAAATTGGCATTTATGAATTTATTTGTACAGAGATTCAGAAAAGTACTTATAATGGAAAGAGATGGAATCTGGCTCAAAGTTGTAGGTTGGGGAAGGGAATGAATGATGCAAACATGCAGAAGAAGGGAAGATTGGCTATTCAGAGAACAGTAACTTGTATGGGGAGAGCAGTGGGAGAAAAGACAGTGTAGAAATATGCGACGTGAATGATCAGAATTGGAAGTTGAAATTTTACTTTCATGAAAATGAGAAGAGACTACATTTCTATAAACAAGTAATATGCTCAACCCTGCAGAAATAAGCATTAACCTGTCCACACTGTGTGTTATGTCTGGATGTGTGAGGAAAAGGGCTGAAGGTAATGGACATTTGAGAGTCTGTTACAGATACATTTAGGTAATGTATCAGGCGAATTAAAAATACCCCCGAAGTATAATTCTGACTGCAGTAGGAACAGCTCTGACTGACAACTCATTGTCAGGATCAAAAGGAAACAGTTTTTCATATCTACATTTGCTGTTGCAAATGACTTTTGTAATTCTTTGAATATAGAAGGAGACTTAGCAACTAATGGGTGCAGCTAATGAGGCAATCTCAAAGATTTCCGATGCAACTATTTTCAAAAAGTGAGGCTGGGTTCAGTTGATCAATTGAGTCATTCAGGATTCGCCTTTAATATGTAATCTAAAATTTAGCAATGCACAGGAAAAGGTGTGCATATTCAGGCTTCTAAATATTTCTAGACATTTTCAGAAGATCTTCTTTCAAATAACTCAAGCCTCATACCATGGCTTTTGGGATGAATGTCCAGATTGTAATCTCATTACTTTTTCCTATGGACAATATAGAACAGGAAAAAATAAAAAATAAAAATTCCAGGTTTTTCTTTGTATAAATATATGTGCAAAAAAATTCATTCTACGAAGAATAAAAAAGCAATATATTTGTGCACCTAAGGAATAAAGGCATAGAGTGCATTCCCAACAGCACATCCAATACTTTGTTTTATCATAAAATCATCTCTAAAGAGATAGGGCTCCTTGCCCTGGCCGGTGTGGGTCAGTTGGTTGGAGTATCATCCTATACACCGAAAGGTTTTGGGTTTGATTCCTGGTCCACACATACCCAAGTTGCGGGTTCAATCCCTGGTCGGAGTGCATGTGAGAGGCAACTGATCCATGTTTCTTTCTCACATCAATGTTTCTCTCTCCCTCTCCCTTCCTCTCTAAAATCAATAAAAATATATCCTCAGGTGAGGGTTAAAATAATAACTATAACTATAATTAATATAATAATAATAAAGAGACTGTGCTCCTAGATTTCTTCTGTGCTGTTACACTTTCTGACAAATTCATCAAAAAAAAGGGGGGGGGGGAAGCTGGCAATAGTCATAAAAGAGAAAGAAGTAATGACTTTTGTATGTAAATAAAGATTGTGTATATGTAAAGAGATGCCTAATAGAAATGAGAGAGAGAGAAATCAGTAGACACAAGTAAAGTAATTAAACCAGTCATTCTCGTGTTTCTCAATAGATTCAAAAGTATGTAAAAAAGCAAAAGCAAAAGTGGAGAAAGACTGGCAGGTGCTGTTTCAAGACATTAATACCTATGTTTTCTTCTATATCTATTCTGTATGCCCTCCTAGGAACACAAAAGGCAACAGTTTCCTATTATAACAACACTGCAGTTCTAGGGAAATCCCCAGCACCTATAAATATTTACAGAATGTCTACCATGTGCCACTGTCTCACGAGCTGGGGATTTAAATGAAAAAGGCAACAATCTTAGAATCTATCACTCTTATAGGGTGTTACTGTGTCCAGTTTTACAAGGCCCAGTCAATTGGAGAAATTAGTATGTTGCAAAATTGCTACTCTTGGGGGTAAATTATATCAATTGAGCATTTTATATCAGATCACACTATGATGTAATAAACATTATTTTTAAGTTAATTACAACCTAAAATGTGAATAATGTAAACTAATTTATATGAGGAGGTTAGTGGAGGTGACAACTACAAATTAAGGGCATATTGTCAACATTTATTTTTACTAACATAAATATATAAAATATCAAATATATTTATATCACATGTCATTTCTAAATTTTATATTCCTAGCTTTTCCCTATATTTTCCACTTTGAAAAAAACCAACACAGCTATAACTTTGAACATTTTAGTGTTGGAAAAGGTAACATTTCTATTTTAATTACATTGAAAATAGCTAATGAAAATGCAAAGACTTAATATTCATCCATTGGGAAAATCACTACTAAAATAGGTGAAAGACACTGAAATGAATACTTTTATTCAATATACATATAAATATAGTTAATTACCTGTAATCTGTTCCATTGACAGGGGTCCATGTATATGTCCTGTTTCCTTTGTCAATATATCTCTAGAAAAAAGTTTCACATGGTTATTCTCACATTTTACTCTATGTAAATTTACATGATGAGCAAAACATTGGGATCTATTTCTAAATCCAGTGGTCATTCAACATCCTTCCTCACAAATTTCTGATCTATTCTATGTTATAATGTTTATTCTGTTATGGATATAGGTATATATAAAGCAACATGTTAGGACAAAATAAACACCCACATGATAAATTTTAAAAACTTACAAGTGAAAATCTTGGCAATTTATGCCAAATTATTAACCCAAATACTTTAAAAACATTTCCTGAAAAATAAACTTTAATAATGAAATAGGACTGTGAAATGTTTGATAAGACTCAGATAATCCATACCAGAGTATGTTTAAAAGAAACGGTTATAATATCAGGAAATTAATGCAGTCAGTGTATCTAGATCCAAATGTAAGATTAGCATATTACTATTCTTATTAAGCCATTATTATAGTTTTATCTATCATGAGAGACTAACAACTCAGTATCATGAAGGTTGAAAAAACAAATCTACCAGGGAAAGGAAGTAAAGAGAGAAATAACCGCATGGATGTAGAATCTTTCATATGCAGCTGATGAACAATACTAAAGAAATTATTATTCTTTCTTCCATTAGATATAGTGATAACACATTCACATCTTGTAATTCTTTTAGTTATTTCCAGTTTAGTCATCCTCATCAGAACAGTAACAGTCACTGAAGTATTACTTGGAGTTAGGCAACATACCAAGCACTTTGCAGTCACTGTCTCATTTAATCAACCTCCTGGTGAAGATACTATTATTTTCCACAATTACTGATGAAGAAATAAATAAAGGGGACTTTAATTGAGAGGATGAAGGAAAATGTATGATGTCAAAACCATTGTATAGCAACTACACAATGCTGCCGCTATACATCCAACATCCCTTGGTTTTATTTATGTGAGTGGAGAGTGGGAGAATGGAGGAATGGAGTATTAAGGTTTTTGGACTAGTAAAATTCTTAAAATAACTTTTGAAAATAATGTTTACCTATTAGATACTGCTCAACAGACATGGCAAACTAGTGTTGTTCTGCAAGTTGTAAAAATAATATCATACTAGGAAACATACAAGATGATTTTTTTAATTATTAGTAATAGGAAAACTCTATAGGTGAATATTGGTCATAAAAATAATTTATAGTCAATTGAAGTAGGAAAATATCAAAGTGATTTAATAGAAACAAAAGTGATTTGTATCCAAGATCTGGTTGATGGAACAACATGGAAATGTTGGTGAAACTGGTGAATGGTACACATTTTTCCTGTAAGGAGTGAAGGGGAAAACAGCACAGCTAAAGTCTGAGTAAAGAGAATTGAAGTTTTAACAAAGACTGAAATTGATTTTCACCTCCCCTTAGGTTCTCATAATGGGGACTCTGAATGATATTAAAATAAGGAAAGCCACATGACACTGAAGGATCTATTCAGATCCTAGCTACATTTTAGGAAAAGATCTGCTGAGGAATTCAGGAGAAATCTTACATTTTAAAAGGATGCTATAAAGATTAAATTTCTAGGCTCAAAAGCTTCTGAGTTCTATATTTTTTTCAAATACTCAAATATATGAACATGCATTTACTCTACATGTGACTAATAACAGATAGGCATACTCCTCATATAAAGAATTCTTCAATGACAATGGAATAATAATAAACAATACATTGCATTACATTATTTGTACCAGTGACGTATGGGGGTAGTTGTGTTGTCTCCTGATTTAATTTCAGATTTTCAGGGAAATTATTATATAAAGTACATAAATAGTGCACTAAGATAAATCAAGCCAGAAATAAGTAAACAACCAAAAAATGTTTAAAATCCTAAATAGTTAAAATAACAAGAACATTTGCATTAAATTGTGCTTTATTTCTTATAATGATAAAAATGATAAAAATATTTCAAGAACATATAAGAATACATGAAAAATAAAATTAAATTTAAAAAAGAATAAAGAAACCCAAAACAACATTATTTTATAAAAATCCAAGAGTTAAAAATCTTATTGAAAGGGGTGGGTGTGGGCTAGAAGAGGTCAATGGGGGAAAAGAGGACTGATACAATACTTTCAATAAAGATTATAAAAAAAGAAAATATCCCTCCAGGAAAGAAGAGTACCTTAAAAAATTTGTTTACTGGAGACAACCCTGTTTTATAAATAAATATTGCTTTAATTAAAAAAAAAAGCCTAACTACCAATATCAATTATTATTGACATGTATGAGAATAAGCCTGACTTAATTCTTACCTCATCTTGAGATTTAACCAGAGTTCTGAAGGATTTTTCTCCACTTTCTCCATCTATCATTTTATTGCGAATCTAAGGAAAAATGAAAAAAATTATTTTATTGCATTTATTACTAATTGACCTACCAAAGTATGTTTATTAACATATTATACCTAATTTCAGAACCAACTGAATAAAAGTAGTAGGTTGCTGCTATTCTCTGGGAATACTTTTTTAAAAGCTATCACATTATAGTAAGTTTACATTATTTTTTAAAAATAAGAACATCCTTAATGAAATATTTTCAACGAAGCATTAATTCTTGAAATATAATCAATAAAGGAGTGGTCAATTACTTTATGTGGTCAAGGGGAAACTGAGATTTAAGAGTGGTGAAATAATAATTATAGTTACTCAGTGGCATGAGAGTCCAAAGACCAAGCTCCTTACTATTGCATAATCCTACTCTATCATGTCAAAATATTTTACAACAAATATTCTTTAACCACCTAAAACATCCCAGCATCAAACCTTGGCCTAGGATAATTAAAAGAAAGAATTAAATTCTATTGTAAAATGAGGAATAAAGCCGTAAAATGTGTAAAGCAAGTACAAATTAAAACACAATCTGACAAATTATGATAAGAGAAGGAGTTCATCCATCTGAAAGAATCTTAAAAATCTTTGCTCTGGAGAGCAATCAGCTTCAAAACCTGATTCTGCTACTTACCAGCTGAGTAACAGGAGACAAGCTAGGCAATGGAACCTTGTTGTACCTCGCATATCATCAGGACAACAGATATAATAACAATAACAGTAATAACAATAATAATACCTATTTCAAAGGCTCTTGAGAATCCATGACTTACATGTCATGTACTTAATAAATATCATTATTATTATTAATGATTATTCTTATCGTGATGGGAGACCCTCTCAGAGGAAGTGACATGCAATTCTGGTTTTGAAATTAAATAGACATTTTCTGAGGAAAGAGCACTAAGACAAACATGTCAGCTTCTCTACACATGTTGCTCATTGGGGGGTTGAATGGTTAGATTCCCTGCAAATTTCTTTCAACTCTATAGCAACATACTCCACATGTTTTTTTTTATTGACACTTACATGTTTCATTTGTGTTGAGATACTTAAAATATCTCTATCTGTGAAATGAGAAAGAAACAAACCCACCCAACTTAAAATATTTATTTCTTTTCATATGACCTTTTGGATAAGTGAGCCCAGGACCTAGAATTTTTTCAAGAGAAAACACATCCACATTTGTGTGTACAGTACCTAAGAGAGCACCCAACCCGTGGACGCTGCCCCATAGATACTTGTGGAATGGGTGATTCCAGCATTGGAGCGGAGGGTCCTGTTCAGGCCTCCTGATTACACTCACCTCCACTTTAATATCATTCTCTAATTCTGCATCAAGGAAATCCAAAGTTACTGGCTCCTGAGATTTGGGGTTCTACACAAAAAATAATAATAATTAAGCATATGTGACATTGTAAAATGATGCTATATATAGAATAATTCAATTAATATTTGAATGTAAAATTAACCTGTAAAGGTTACTTACCTAAGGTATAATAAAAATTACATAATGAAAATAAAGATATATTCTTTCATATACATATTTTTAAAAGTAATAATAAATAGGGCCAGAAATTTAAGCTTTAAGTGCAGCAAATTTTAATTAATCATCAGCTGAAGATACTCTTATGTTGAGCACTGAGTTAGATACTACATTTAGAACCACAAGCTCTGGGGGGAAATGACTTTGAAGATCCACTCAGAAGTTTCTCTTTAATTATGATGGAAAGGAGCAAAATATAGCCAAGTTAATAACATATTGAGCAATATAACAAAGGGAATATATAAATAATATCCTTTCTTATTTGTATCTGTAAAGTAATAAGAGATTAAATGAAGAAAAATAGTTTAAAACTATGAATTTGCTAAGCAGAACAAGTTCTACTAAATGTATTCTTCCTTCTTACAATGCATAATTATGCAAATTTCTTTCATGTATTTGAATCTCAGAACCTTTACATATATTTTAATGTCAGATTAAGTTTATTTAAGGAAAAATTTGTGGCTATGGCATAAAAAATCTTAATAAAGATTAGGTATTGTAATTGAAGTCTAACTAGAATAATGACCCCTGGATTCATTAAAAACTGTCCCTGCTTTAACATCTCCTACTGCTACTTCTTGCTGGTGTCCAACAATAAATAAAATTCATTGTGGAATAAGGAAGATTTTTTACTTATTTATATAAATATATCAAAATAAAAGTTAGCCTGGCTAATTCACCTCATATGACATTTTTTAAAAAGTTGTCAATTACAAAATGAAAAATTACTGAACTATTTGATAAACAAAAATATACTGATTATCTTAAACACTTGCCAAGTAATGCAACATGCCATAGAATTTCAAAGTTCACTAGGACAATGAAATTATAATAGGTATTTATAATTTTATAGTTGCAAAATTTTAGAAACTAGGTGTTTAATGTTTCATAAAATAAATACTGCTATATTATAATAATTAAGTAAACAGGAGTAATAAATACAAACTACACTGTATTATTGCAAGGTAAATAGAATTTGAATAATTTCAGCTTCACAGGCTCTTCCAAAATATATTCAGATTATTACTATTTTAAAGAATGTTTTAGGAGGACTGACTACCAAAGACAGCACCAATTATTAAAATGTACTGAAATTAACCATATTTTATTTATCACAAATGATGACAAATAAGTACACATGGCATATATTAATTTATAATTATAACAAAAAGGCCTTCTTTTGAAGAGTAACTCCATTTAAACAATGCAAGTTTATGATTCCCATGGGTTTTGATGAATGGGGATTTTTTTAAAGGCAAATTTACAAAAATAATCTCAACTGTGTCTTTCAATTTTATTGAAAAAATATTCACTGCTTATGAATTCAATATGTAGAATCAGAAGATTCTAGATAACTGAAAATAAGTATCAAATTGTTCAATACTGACCATTGTTTGGATAGCATCTTATTCGCTCAGAAGCAAATATTGATTTGAAATGTCACATATTTCATAAGAAGAAAATAAAAATCAATATTGAAAATAATTCTAATCCTTTCTTTAAAGAAACAGAACTGAGAAAGTCTCTAACAAAAGGATACTCTATAGTTGAAAATATTATTAAGAATTGCTTATTTAAAAGTCCCATGAAATAAATAATCTCCACACAAACACCATTATACCAGCATTAAAATTTTAATAAATTCACTGCAAAACAAAGTCAAAATAATCAAAACATAAATAAGAATATTATCTTACATGCAATGGATAATGCATAGCATGACCAGACCCAAACAGCATGCATGGAGGAGGCATTATCAGGAAGAATTGGCAATATGAAGATGATGTCCCAATCCAACATATAAAGACACAGAGAAGAAAACGAAATAATAAAAGAAAAATGTCAATGAATAACTTGTACTTTTTAAATGGCAATCTGGCTGACCATTTTTTGAAAGACCCATCATAGGCACAGTTATAAAAAAAATGCAAAAGTAAAATCTTCTAATAAGAAAGCAACAAGAGAGTCTTGAGAATTAGAATCAAGTTCCTCTACTTCCAATACTTTTGTTTTATATTTTAAATATCTAACATTTCTCATTTGTAAAATCTGAATATCAACTGACAGAATAACCACATAATTTGTGGAACTAAAATAAAATGCAATATTAACAAATTTTAAATTGAAATAATTAGTAGTTAAGTATTATTAAAAATACTACATACGTAGTTCAAAAAATATTCCCAAAATTCAGAAGTCTTGTGTGGTTGCTAGTTTGCCATTTGGGGTTTCCTTAAAGGAAAACAAACATAAAACAAACCACTTTTAAGGTTGTTTGTTTTAAAAATTATATCATAATATTACATGCAATCTGAAAGTACTGCAAGAATAATAATTCACTAAGATGTACATGACTGCTAAGATAATACACAGAAACATGCAAGAAGAGGAACATAAAATAATTTATCAAGACATAAGTATAATTTTAATCTCCATAGGAATCATAAAAGATATAAAGACTGATGCAACAAATGAAATTCAAATTGTCATGGAATTCGAGAGCTAGAAGAGAACTTCCTGAAGCCATTAATCTAGAGACTCTACACTTTAGAACAACCTGGGTTAGGTTAAAAACTATTCAGAAGCCTGGATTTCATCCCCTGCCAGATTAAATGAAATTTTCAGGAAATGGAGCCTGAAATATATATATTTTAATCTCCTAGGCAGATATACTGTGTGGGGTAGAAAATAATTATTAGTTTAATCCTCTGCTCAATTACTCAAGTTTACAGTGTTGGCTGTAAGTCCTACTTTTATAGCTCAAAGATTTCTTCTTAATATCACACTACTTCTCCATTATAGATGCTCCTTGAGTTATGATGAGCTTATGTCCCGATAAACCCATCATAAATTGAAAAGATTAAAAGTTGAAAATGCATTTAACACTCCTAACCTATGGAGCATCATACCTTCAGATAGGCTACTTTAAACGTGCTCAGAACTCTTAACATTGTTCAGCATCATGGGAGAGGATCCTACCATATCCTGCTAGCCCAGAAATAGATCAAAATTCATAACACGATTTCTACTGAATGCATAATGCTTTCACACCTTTGTGAAGTCAAAAAAATCCTAAGTCGAATCATTATAAGTAGAGACCATTTGTATTATGTCACCAACTTTCTTTTTTAAGAAATTATAAACTTACATTTAAAGCCTTAAATAATATTGAACTTTCTTTAACATTCAATTTTTTTTTATTAAACTGTACTAAATTACAGGAAGTATTCTTTTACATTTGTTATTTTTAAGGTACTTAAAGAAATATGCATACATATAATAAAATTTAAATTTTGTTGACAATAGAGAAAAATTTTGAGTTTGCCAAGCAATAACAATTCACAATGTTTATTTGTAATTTTAGACATCTTTAATTAGTTGAAGGGAATTTTCTCTAACTTCTTCTAAGCATATACTTTTAGAAAGTAAAACAAGAAATGTTGGCTTAAATTCTATGGCTTATAGAAAATATCACATCAGAATTGTATTTTTATTTCCACTTAGAAATGAATTTCACAAATTGTTAAGATTACATGGATTTGATACCAATTTCACAATGTTTAATAAATTTATCTTTAGAAGCCATCTGATTATGATTATGCTGATTGTTAACATTATTACCACTTAATTTGCTAGCAATTTTTAGTTAGCCAATGCATACCCTCTGCCACCATTAATAACATTTTGCTCCAGCTTATTGAGAAACGATGCTCATCTCCATCTCATGCTCTGGAAGCTTGATGTCAGGAAATGCAGCATTAATCGTAAGCTTTTAGAAAGAGAAGCTTAATTTCAACTCTGATTTAGCAAATTTGAAGGCACTGCTAATTTCATTCAGTTACCTGAACATTGGGTCTCCTTTTTCTTAAATTAATTGTTGGTATACCCACACCAATAGGCTAAAGCAACAGAAAGATGGTAATTCATCATGCTACAACTCAACATAGATAAGGGTTTTATCCTATAATCAATTGTGGTCATGTATTTGATTGATAAAAAACAGGTATTATAGAGTTCACGAAGAGTCAGTAAACAAAATAAAAGTTTAAAAATAAGGTAAGTAAAAAACTGTGTTTTTGTTTGTTAATCAAAATGACTGTTAATATTCTCTTTTTTTCCTACGAAAAAAGTGAGGAAGTTGTAAGTGAGAAAGATGATTTGTCTCAGACAACTTTCATGCTGATTAAGAAAAAAAAAAGAATGTATAGAATTTACATAATTCAAATGTGTTAAAATATAAATACTATAGGCTATTAAAAAGTCTTAACCCTTGCCCTAACCGGTTTGGCTCAGTGGATAGAGTGTCGGCCTGCAGACTAAAGGGTCCCAGGTTCGATTCTGGTCAAGGGCATGTACCTTGGTTGCGGGCACATCCCCAGCGGGGGCGTGCAGGAGGCAGCTGATCGATGTTTCTCCCTCATCGATGTTTCTAACTCTCTATCCCTCTCCCTTCTTCTCTGTAAAATATCAATAAAATATATTTTTAAAAAAAGTCTTCACCCTTAAAATTTGTGCCTTTGTTTTCTGAAGTAATACCAAATATATCTGAGGCACTAATGGATAATCCAATCAAAACACTATATATTTATTTTAAATATTGACTTCTTTGACACAGAGAATATACAATTTCCTTTACAATAAATACTTCTTGGGACTGATCAAAAGGAATTATCTAATATGTATACTTAATCTGATTATTTCCATAAAACAAAATGGAAAACAATTAAAATGAATTTTGAAATAAAACAGGAAATATAAAATTAGACTTTGACCTTGTTAAATAATTTTGGTTACTATAGGACATAATATTATTTTCCTTTTTATTCTATTGGTGAATTGCTAATGAAAAATTAGGATTAATTTTGTTAGCATATCTGCTGAAATTACCATATTGGTCCTTTGTATTTGTCAGTTTCTGAAACATTTGTCATATACTGTATTATCATCTTATGAGTTTCTTGTATCAATCTGTATAGCATACATCACCCACAAAATAGAAATTATGTTTAACTTTTAATAAGAATTCAAAACCATGAATTTAAGAAAAAAATACACTGTTTAACAATATTTATTTGTAATGGTTTCTAAAATAATATTTTTCTAAATGTGATTCTGTTGCATACTTGCTTTTAATAATTTTCTATATAAAAATACAAAAAGCTGGCCCTGGCCACTGTGGCTCAGTTGGGCATCATCCCACGCGGAAAGGTTGCCATTCAATTCCTGTTCAGGGCACATGACCAGGTTGCAGGCTTGAACCCCAGTAGGGGACCTGCAGGAGGCAGCCAAGTAATGATTCTCTCTCATCAATGATGTTTCTCTCTCTCTCTCCCTCTCCCTTCCTCTCTGAAATCAACAAAAATATATATTTTTTAAAAGAATATAATTTAAACCTTAGAAAAAAGGCATAAAGATTAGGATAAAAAGGTTTATGCAATTTTATCACTTCCCAATAACTCACAGATTAATAAACACTTCCCATTTCTGAAGCCCATCCCATGGAGTTTTACTTATTGAATTGCATACATATTTTTATAAGTCTATTCAAAAGTAGAAAAAAAAACACACCACAATCTTGGAGATGAAGAGGAGAGAGAATTACCAGAAGAAAAGGGCAATAGAAAACGTGGCCTATGCACTGAGGAACATTACTTATATTTATCAGATTCATGGGGGTCGACCGGGCGGGGGGGGGGGGCAATCTCCTTCACTTTCTTACAGCCTTAAACAAAGTCCCAAGTGGGACGTGAGGAACTCAAGCATGGGTGGTGATAATGGCTGTCCCAAGACAAGAATATTGATTAGCTAAATATTGGAAAGCTAAATTGGTAAGAGAAAATGAACAGTGCTTTCACATTTTGATATATTATAAACTGTGATCTTGTCATCTATTAATATTACAAATATAATGTTTCTTTCTATTTAGTGCTATACAGTGAATTCTAAAATAACATACCTATTAAGAACATTAATCATTAATTTTACAGGACACTAATCATTGTAAACAAATTATATACATACCTTTGGCTGAAGATTTGGATGTAATAAAACATAACCATTAGGATCAATTGCAAAATAATAGCCATTAGGGCACAGCTGCAAACAAACAACAATAAAAGTAAAAAAAAAATTAGATAGAGATTCCTAAGCCACAAGCAGAAATCCTCATTCTCCTTTTAAAATAAACCTTAAATACACATTTTAAAGCATGAAGAAAGATAACATGATATCTTTATTTTTTTATTTTAAGGATCCTTTTAACATTTAGTTCCTTCATTAATATAACTGTTGGATGTAATAAAACATAACCATTAGGATCAATTGCAAAATAATAGCCATTAGGGCACAGCTGCAA
The DNA here is from genome assembly GCF_000147115.1 of Myotis lucifugus. Classification (NCBI taxonomy): domain Eukaryota; kingdom Metazoa; phylum Chordata; class Mammalia; order Chiroptera; family Vespertilionidae; genus Myotis; species Myotis lucifugus. Next base: position 3,489,353 of record NW_005871099.1, on the reverse strand, counting down.
ACAAACAACAATAAAAGTAAAAAAAAAAAATTAGATAGAGATTCCTGAGCCACAAGCAGAAATCCTCATTCTCCTTTTAAAATAAATCTTAAATACACATTTTAAAGCATGAAGAAAGATAACATGATATCTTTATTTTTTTATTTTAAGGATCCTTTTAACATTTAGTTCCTTCATTAATATAACTGCGCATAAATTTAAAAGTTATTTAATGCTTTATGGACAAGTTAAATTAACACAGAGTTTTAAGACAGAAAAGATACCAAAATGGTAAATTGCATCTTACTGTAAAGCGTGGTGTTAGTCTTTTAATATCTTCCAAAGACACATCAACTCCCATCACACCAAGAATCAGCTGGTTCTATAAGATAGCAAAAAGGTAGTGGGTTTTATACCAAAACTTTATATATTTCTACACAATATTATTCATCCCTTTGCTTGGCATTGTTTGTATGCCATACTATAGCTCAAATTACATTATATATAGATATAGATATATAAAGTAATATGGCATATATGCATGGCATTTTTGTATCAATGTACAATGATTTTCAGCTTTGTTTTCCCACAATTTTATTACTTACTATTTACTTAAAAATAAAATCTTGAAAATTTATGTTATGAAAATTTTATTTGATACTTCTGTACTTATTTTACCCCTAATATTCAACTTTATTGCTACTGTATAGTCAGCAGCTGCAGCTCTGTGAGTGTGTATGCATGTGAGTGTATACTGACTTTGTGGTGTACTATCATGACATAGACAATAGTGCGGTGAAGGCCTGGGGGGAGGGGTGGCAGGAGTGAGGGGAGAGGGGGTCAATGGGCGAAAAATGGGGGCCATCTGTAATACTTTCAACAATAAAAATTAAAATTTTTTAAAAAGCACCAAAATGTCTAGCTTACAGTTAGATGTTTGGAAATAGACAATGAGAAAACTATTGATTTTTGCTGTTGATAGTATCTATTCTACTATCCTAAAAAGTATGTGATCTTATTAGTAATAAAGTTGCAAAAGTCCTGAAAACACTAATTTCTGCTTGCTGCTAATTTCCCAGAAATACCAAAGAATGGTTATCACAGTTTTAGTTGCAAGTCAAGGAGGCTATTTGGCAAACTGTTATCTTAATATTCTATGGGACATAAATTGAAAATGGAGTTAACATTTAGAATCAGGAATTTTTGTTTTAAATAAAATTATATAAATTATAAGTTAAATTGAGATGTTACCAAGAAAATTGTAAAATCCAGTCTATAGTTATTATAAGAATTCTTTAAACTCTGTGTAGATGCACAGAGAATGAGAAAGTTATGTCAACAACTATGCTGTTTTCCTGGTTCAAGTAAAATCCCAAATTAAAGCAGTCCCTTGCACAGTCCATATGAGGAGAGACAATGACTACTCTATGAGTTATGATATTATGACCCACAGACATTTAAGAGTGGTAATGGGCCTCCAAAGAGGATTAAGCAATGTTTTCTATGGCTACATTATTAAAATAAGGAGCTCAACTGAAATTTATAATAACTAAACAAGTAATGCTTAAGTGCTATAGGCTTCATTATACCATAAACTGGAAATAAATGGCCCTCAAATCAAGAATGACAACCAAACTACAAAATGACTATTTAGTATTCTCTGACATTCTTAAATTCCTTTTGCTATAAGCTAAGAGATAAGAATGTAACCCTATTGTTAAATCAAAAGTATTTAAAAAATAAGAAATGGAAATTAAGCACAAGATATTTTTCAGAACTTTCCAAACTTTAAATGGGTAGCATTTTACTGCAGTGACAATATACCAGTGCTATAGAAATAAAAAAATAAAATTGCAAAACTCAATTATTTTTCCTGAACCTTAACATAGAAAACATAAATTATTTAAATCAGATCCTTGAGCTGCATGATGATTAAAGAAACAATGGTTTGAAGGGGAGTTGGAGGAGGAACTCATTAAATATACCTATGTACACCTAAGACAAAATGGTTTTGTTTGGATGTTCTTTCTGAACTCCGTGAATATCCTAGATGCATTTTAAAAATATGCACATAACAGTATTGCCCATTCATTACATAATTACTCCCAGAGTCTGAACTTGTGTTCTTGTCAGGTCATAGTTAAATAGGGTTAGGCTGAATCCTGTCTGTGGGGAAACAGAGAACTTGACCTGCATTTCCTTTTTCCCAGGTGGTTATCACAGAAGCAGCTGTTGCCTTTTACTTCCAGCCTCTATGTACTTCCTTATAGAAATATCTTATCCACATTGAGCTTCAACGTCATAGTTTATCAGTTATTATTATTAATTTTATCAATTAACTTTTAACCTTTAAATTTGTCTTATTTTCAACTTGGCCAGTTATATTGAAGACCGGAAGAGTTCCAGTAATGACAAGTCCCAGTTCCTAAAAATAGAATCAGAGAGAAAAGGCAAATTAAAATTAAAACTACTGCATTAGTCTTTGATATCTGACATTGCATTTTATACTATATAAAGAGCCACAAAAAACTAGTAATAGATTTTGAAAGATTATTTTACAAAAAAATCAATAAAAATGTCTTAGAAATAATCAAGATCTATTAGGCAGCTATTGAAGCATGCAACACCTAAAATATTACTCCATAAGAGCACTGCAAATAACTTAAAATACAAAAAAATCAACTGACACCAAACATTTCAGTTATCCTGTTCTACTCTTTTCTTTACGGTGATAGTTCACCTAACATCAGAGGCCTCCATGAGCAGAGTGATATTAAAATATTATGTGCTTCAAATGATTTATTCACCTTCCTTTGTTGTAGCTTCATTCTTGATTTTCTTTTTCATGCCCTAGCCCAAGGCTTACATGCTAAATCACAAACGTGTTGCAGAATAACATTATGAACCAAAGAAACATGTTACAGATAACTGCATTTCTGAGATATTCTTGGTAAATACTATGGTGTTCAAAAGAAGTAATATCCTCCAAAATAAAGAGTAGTTTTCACAAAGTAAAATGATGTAGATAAAAACTTTAAGCATAAAATATGAAAGACTAGTCATGAAGTAGTTTAGTGTAACAATAATAAATCAGAATGTAGATGATATCATAGATCAAACTAGAGCCCCGGTGCATGGATTCATGCACCAGTGGTGTCCCTCAGCCTAGCCTGTGCCCTCTTGCAATCCGGGACCCCTCAGGGGATGTCAGACTGCCGGTTTCAGCCTGATTCCTACAGGCCAGGCTGAGGGACTCCATGGGTGCACCAGCTGGTTTAGGCCCAATCCCCACAGGCCAGGCCGAGGGACCCCACTGGTGCACAAATCCATGTACCGGGCCTCTAGTATGCATATAAGATCTTTGGTTAATCTCTTCTACCCTTCCTTGAGATTCATCAGTCTGTTCCATGTTTCCATACCTGTGCATTGAGTGTCTGCCCCCTGGTGGTCAATCTGCATCATAGCTACCGGTCAAACAGTTGCTTAGGCTTTTATATATATAGATGAGACCATGGATTTGTCCAAATGAACTGATTTTCAAGTCAGAGGTTCCCTTTTCTTTATTACTGCCATCTGACTAATAAAGAAATATAGGCCACCTATATATTTATCACTATTTCATGTCAAACACCATTTTTAACAGTCATTTTTAAAATAATTTTAAAATTGTCAAAAATTTCTCAGCTAAGGTGAGAAAATAGTGAATGATATTAGTGAAAAATATTAGTGAATCTTCTTGTGAATAATAACCCTAAATCCAAATCTCAGGACCCCTGTTCTCATTCCAGAAACAGCATGGTCTCATGGAGAAATGTCCTAGACTAGGGTTTAAAAATGTGCATGTGGGAAGCACAAAAATAATGGAAACCAAATAAAGTGAGGAAGGACAATCATAGAGAGGCTTTCAATAGAACAAGATACTAAATTTTGGGGACAAATAAAGTTAAGGAAACATCTACACATAGTTGGGTGCATGATGATTTATACGTTAGCTCTCTAATTAGTCCTAAACAAGACCATTTGACAATGAAAGCATCCTTAATTAAATGTGCAAATTAATATTCACAATGAAAATATTTTATCTCAAAAAACTCAAAATTACAGGTAATTCATAAAACTAGTCCCCAAAAAATAATTAATTGAAGATTCCTTTTGGCAAACTTTCCATTTGAGTTATAATGTACATGCATAGTTTAATACATGCTAGTATAGAATAAGATAATGTATATATGGATATAATCTCTTTCTTTGGATCACTTTTGCATTTGTATAGAATACTCTAATTAGCATATAAATACTGTAACATGTTCTAAAATAAGATACAAGACTAATATATTAAATAAATTCATGGATAAACTCATTGGTGGCCAACAATCATTTCTCCCTTATTTATACAGCAGACAGAAAACAAAAAACAAAAAACAAAAAAACACACAACTGTACTTGTTTCTAGAGAATTAGAAAAGAGGAACAAAACAAGATTTCTGCTCTCCTGGAATTTATTTGATATTTATTTTCTAGAACCCAGCTCTTTTTCCCCCTCTCTCTTTTTATGTGCAGATCCTCACTTTACCTCCCAAATAAAGTGAACCCTCTATAATATTGCTCCAGTCTTGTTTCTGTCCTTTCTCTCATTATCTCCTGAAGTGACTGATGTATCATTCCTTCATATACCCAGCACTTCGCAACTTTCATCCTGCACCCTGTGTGGTTCACTGCTAATCACCAATAATAAAAACCTAACCTGAAGTGGAAAATCAGAAAAAATGCCACCATCTTAACCTCACCCTACTTTACCTCAAAATATATGGCTTATTTCTTCTGAATTTCCAGATACCTTTTCATTTGCTCATTATACTTATTACAGTCTTGGAATATTTTCCCTTTTACTTCTTAGTATAACAGTTATTTTGACCAGCATTTGTTTTGAATCTGCTATGTGCAGAGACTATAAACAAATAATTAGAAATATAAGATGGGTCACTTTTCATTTTCAAGTGAGCAAAAAGAATATGTGTTCTTTTTTGACATTTAGTTTCAGCTTATAGAACAGCATATTTAGAACCAACATTTCTTCCTAATGTCTTTTGTGCTATCAGTAAGAACCTTACCAACAGTGCACAAATGTTGGTGAATGAACTTCTGGTCATAGGAAATACTACAGGGCATAATTATTGACTCCTCCTATCATACTCTGTACTATGATGGATTTGGGAAAGGAAGAAATCTGGCCATAGCTTCAGATGACCATGTGACCTTAAATAAATATGTGATGTCAAGAAGGAACCCTGGACAGTAATTTTAACTAGGGCCTGAGGTAGCAAGCTTCACTTTATCGGCCTTAGCATGCAAGGCTGCTGCTAATCGTGCCTATGTTCCTTCTAACTTCCTGTATATGTTTATTTTACAAGAACCAAATGATAAGTAATTTAAGTGGGTTGCATTTTGCCCCTTGGGTTCATCGTTGTATTTAGAACAGTTGAATCAGCATATAATTAAATTTCAAGTAGGAAAAAGGGTTACTGAATCACTATGTACTTTTCAGAGCTTAGTACTTTGATTCTCTCTAATACATTAGTAAAATCATTAATAAAGTCTTATTAATATTAAGCATATGAATATTTCTTAAGTATGATAATTACTGTCTATAACTTTCATATCAGGAAAGAAAAATTTACATTAACATTTTTTTCTCAGATTCAGCCCTATTAACATTTTGAGCTGGATGATTCTTTGTTGAGTGTGTGTGGTGGGAGGGTGGGAGTTCTCTCGTCCATAGTAGGGTGTTTAGCAGCGTGCCTGCAGGGCCTCTGCACCTCAGTCATCGTGCTAGAAATATCTATGTAGGTATTTCCAAATGACCTGCGAAGGGGAAAATCACCCACAGCTGAGAACTTCCACCGTAAAATATAACTGACTATCTGTACTAAAATTGTAGTTGTGTAATGGACAAGTGAACATGCTTTTGTTATTTCATACCTGATTTGATCACCTCAAGGGCCTATTTTTATAAACATCTAGGGTTGACCTAAAGCAAGAGTTTATATATGAAGAGGTGATTAGGTTTGTATTGAATTCAGAATAAGGTAAGATTTCTTGCCTGTCTAACTGCATGTACTTCTGAGTTTTTTGGGGATCTAGCTTGATTTACCGAAGCTACAAATGCTTCTGCTAGTGGAGGTCTACTTTTAAAATACTTCAAAATTCTTGTTCAAAACCTGCAGTAACAGGTACTAATTCACAAGACTTTCAGCATTTTTCACATAGCTATTGAAAAAGTTATGGAAATGCCCATAAATGCATGGTTGGAAACTTTACATTCTTAATGGATCAACTAAAAAAGAGATAACACTTTATATCTGTGGTTCTCTACTATGCAAGTATAGCTTCGTATTTAGATTATCTAAATTCTAGTTTTAAAAAGTTGTGATAGGGTTTTTAAAAAGGTTTAGTGAAATGGAAAAGAGAAATGTCATCTACAAAGAAGTCAGCTGTGTGCTTTTGTTATGACAGTTTTTGGTTGAATAGCCAACCTCTTACCAGTGCATCCAGGTACACATTTGTCCATTGGACTTGCTTAGCTTTGTCTCCTGCTAAAACCATTGGTCTTCCCAGAACATCCAAATATTCCTATTTATTAATAAAAAGTAAAATAGTTGAAAATTAAAAATGCTGTGTTAAAAAAAACCATCTCCACAGAAGAAAAATTATCTAGAGTTAAAAATGAATATGGAGTCAAAATTATTAAGACAGTAAGCATGTAATCATTCAATTCCTACTTTGGGCACTCCTTAAATGGTATAACTACACACTCTGAATCAACATTATTTGACTTACATTATTTATAAAATATATCTATCCTAGTTTTTCCTAGTAACAATCAAAACATTATCTTTCTGTGGCAAAGCCAATGATAAGTGAAATATGTTCCCTGTGAATTGTTTTATGTTAATCTAAACTATTTTAGGCTCTGTGATTTACTGGATGGAACTGCACAAATTTGAAATAATAAAGCAGCCACGTATTTGCTTTCATATCATAGATTGTTTGGCTGAAATTCAAAACTACATTTAAACATATAAAAAAATAAATGAAATACTGTGCCAAATCTAGACATCAGACTCAAATGCAGCTGCTGTTTCATTTCAACATTCAATGTATTCAGAACTCATTTCCACAAATTTCACGTTATTTAAGCTAAATTTGACTTAGTCTATTTTACAGATCCTCAGTTATATTCAAAATTGAGCTATGGTTTCAAACAGTAATTTATGAATACTTAAAAATAAAACCAATTTAAATTAACCTAATTGTTTCAATGTATAAAGTTACTGACCAGGCATGTTTTTCTTTTTCTATGTATTTTATTTATTTATTTATTTATTTTTCTTTATTAAGGTATTACATCTGTGTCCTTATCACCCAATTGCCACCCCCCCCAAAAAACCCCCACTCATGCCCGCACTTCCCTGTTGTCTCATTGGTTAGGCTTATATGCATGCATAAAAGTCTTTTGATTGATCTCTCCCCCTTAAATGGTTGTAGAAAAACCATCTCCTTGATGTAAGTTTATTTTAAACAGGTAAATATATCTACAAGGGTTATTTGGGGATGTAAATTCTTAGTAAGAACATATATAATTTGTCCAGAATAATTACAGTTTCATTTTCTATGTGATACCAACAACTGGAAAAAAAACACACTCATTTAAATTATTTGCAAGAGAACAAGTTCAAATTACATGAGATGAGACTATTAGTAACTTTGATTGTATTTGTTTTGTACGATGTTTTTCACATCTGAGAAGAACAATATACTTATATATTTTATGTTTGAGTTTTAGAACCCTTGGAACCTTACTGGAATAAGAAGTAATACATTGCTGCCCTGGCTGGTGTAGCTCAGTTGGTTGGAGCCACATCACAGTGCCTCGAAGGGTCATGGATTTGATTCCCAGTCAAGGCATATACCCAAGTTTCGGGTTCTATCTCTGGTCAGGAGGCAAGCAATATATGTTCTCTCTCTCTCTCTCTCTCTACCTCTCCCTTCCTCTGTCTCTAAAATCAATAAAAACATATCCTTGGGTGAGGAATAAAAAACAACAATATATTACCATAATACTCATCATTTTGTTACAAATGTAATATTATGCATAAATGTAAACTTATTACGTAAAATATTTTCATTTTCACCTATTTTCTGCATATTGAGCACATATAATTCAGAAAATACCTTATATTTTGAAAACAATAATTTAATAAAGGTTTGAAAAACTGTACCTGAGTATTGATTCTTATTGCTCCAATGGAAGGAATTTCATAATAATAACCTGAAACATATGTATACATATTTATGAAAATATATTATAGAAGTGTTCATGCAATTATTTATGGCTTCGTAAGAAAAACATTTTTTCACCTTAACTGGCAAACAGTAAAATATTAACACCACCAATAAATTTGAAAATTACTGATTATTGTATATTCATTACAGATACATAGATTATTAGAAATGTTGCTACATTATCTTACATTGTACAAAATAATTATTTTTCTACAAAACAGTAGTGAACCTGATAACATTAAAAATGTTTTCTATGGGGGAAATTATTGACGACGAATGATCATGAGTATCTGATAATCATATTTATATAAATATGTGCCTAAATATAACTTTAAGAATACATTTAGGTTCTTTCTATTCCTATGTGATCACTATTTATCTTTCAAATAATATCTTATATTTTTTCTGAGTACAAAGGAAATATGGACTTACTACACAAAATATGAATTATTTAGAAATGTGTAAAAATACATTTTTAAAACAACATTAATTTAACCAGACAAAAATGTATATATGTCACACTTTCTTATATCCAAGTTTTATGTAATTTAGGTATTCTTTCATTGTTAGTTTTTCACATTAAGGTTATACTTAATAAGCATCATTAAGTATCATTTAATATATCCTTTTATGAATGTACAATATCACCAGTGTCTGAATTTTTATATAATGTAACAAAAAGTCTGTTGTGTTGTTTTTCCACAGAAAACATTGTCAGCATCTTATTCTAGCCTTGAGTCCTATAAAATTAGCTACAACTTTAGATTATTTTAAATAATAATATGTAGAACTACAACTACCAAATTATTTTTTTCTAATAAAACGTGGTCATGAAAATGGATGTTACCTTTATTTTCACAGGCCATCCACTGAATAGGTCCTCTGTCATAATTATGTTGACCAACAGAAAATGTGAATACACGTACCTGGTGAATAAAAATGTAGGTATCTGTTAGGCTGCATACCCTTTAATTAAACTGCACAACAATATAGCTAAAGTAAAAAAATAAAAATAAAAGCATGTTTTTCATAGTTGATTAATGGGACAAGAAAAATTGAGACCAGAAAAGCATTATAGAAGGCACCAGACAGAAAAAAATATCACCACAGACTTCAGTTATGAAATTTAAAGGTGCCCTGCACCATATCCTGATCCTATGGCAAGATCATAACTAAGGTTTTATTAGTAGAAACAGCACCTTTCAGGTCCAGTCTAAGTTCACCTGTTTTACCTGGTTAAAACATATTATTCATATATCTAGTCAGTACACAATAGAAATTTGCCCGTACTTTATAGGTATGTAGTGATAAAAATCCTGTGTAATAAAAGGGTGATGAGCAAATCTAACGAACGGCAGAAAGCTGGTCACTATGATGTGCGCAGACCACTGGGGGCAGACACTCAATGCAGGAGCTGCCTCCTAGTGGTCAGTGCACTCCCACAGGGGGAGCCCTGCTCAGCCAGAAGCTGGGCTCATGGCTGGCGAGTGCAGCAGTGGTGGTGGGAGCCTCTCCCGCCTCCGTGGCAGTGCTAAGGATGTCTGACTGCCGGGTTAGGCCCGCTCCCCATGGACATCCCCCGAGGGCCCCCAGACTGTAAATGGGCACGGGTGGGCTGAGGGATACCCCCCCCGCCCCACACACACACACACACACACTGAGTGCACAAATGTCATACACGGGGCCTCTAGTGTATACATAAAGGACATCACTATGCTTTTAGTTGCTTAAGGCAATTAAATTTAGTGATGTTTTTACTACTTTCACACTATGGAAATATTTAGGATGCATAGGTATGATTATGCTAGTTATATTACTTATTTTCTATAAAAGATGGTTGGTGTATATAAATATTTTAAGCTCCGACAATTTTTAAAGAGAATCAAAATAGATAGTTTCTAACATGTTATAAAATATGCAAATCTTTAAAACTTTAATTGAGATGGTTGTTAAATTATAGTAATTTAAGTATTTATTGAGAGGCATTGAATTTAAATAATACTATAAAAGTGTAGAGGACAAATTTAATGATGCTAACAAGTATTTAATAAAATGGCTACTTAACATGGGTTGATTTTTACCAATTTAGTAATCTAAACCAATATTCTAAGTTCCACATTTTAGCTTTTTCTAAAGATAAACATGCAGAAAATCACTTTTCCATGATTTTCATGTTCTGGTTTGAACTATGTTAAGAGCTTTTCCCTAATTCATGTCGATTGACTGTTTGAATTGACATTTTCTAATTGTTTCATCTGTTTCATCTTTTCCACATGATTGCAGAGCTCAAATCTCAAAAGAGATTTCACATCTGTTCTCTGTTCTCTCACTTGTCTCGGCCACACAGAAACCACGTTATAACAACCCCTGCCCAAAAACGTACATCGGGGATGTTGCCGTTTCACTTGTAAAGTTTTATGTGAGCCACCCTTAAGTCGTCCAGGTTTGCCTTAGCTCGTTATGTACCGAGGCATTCGGTGGACACAGCTGAGTTTTAATCACCTCAAGTGGCAAGAACAAATGACTGGTTCTCGGTTAACAAAAGTGAGTGACTAATGACACTTTTTTTCCTCTCAAAATACAAGATTTATTTTCTTAAATTCTTCAATTGGATCCCTTTTTAGGCTGCCTATATATTTCAATGGAGTGTTACTGCTTATATAGTTGAACTTACTCCTAAATGGAAATACTTGTGGATAAGCAGGTTGGCCACCCTACTGATGACTCGATTTAAATGCTAGCCCCTACACAACTGTCACATGAATTCAGGGCAGGGAAAAAACCCAGATGCTCCAGAAAGCACTCGGGGATTGTCTTTATAATTAACATGTGAAAGCATGTCTCCACTTTTCAACTTAAAGCATTGCTTTCTCTCATTGTTCCTGTTCCCACAACAGTGTTCTAGGAAAAAAATTTTTCATGAAACACTTTTCATTAAAAAGAAATAAATGAATACCACTAATACGTCTCTTCCAGGCAAGCATTTCTAATGACATAGAGACATAGATGCTACACTTAGACATACCATGTCATTATTTTGAGTGATGTTATTTATCAAATAGTCCAAATAAACACAAATCAGCCAAAAAAACATAAGGGTTAAAAAAAAAAAGCTTGTAACTTTGCTTTACTACTAAAGTTTTTCCAACTCCCCTGGAGCCCTCCTAAATCCAAATTAAGGGATTCAGGATCAGGGCTGGGTGTGGAAGTATACTTTCTGTCACAGTTATAATTTCATAAAATTTTAAAGGACACTCATTTCCACCACCACCCCATCTGTCTTTGTTCATTTTTCACATAGGTCCTTGGCTATTCGAATATAACATTAACTGATTGAATCCTCCCCTTATACAAATGTATATGCTTTAACTGTCAACATTTTTTAAAAATGTTATCTTTATAAAGCATTATATTTTTTATTTTTCAATTATAGTTTACTCATTTAAATATTTTAATATGTTTTTTATTTATTTTAAAGAGAGGGAGAGAGCTAGAAACATTCACAAGAGAGACACATCAATCTGCTACCTCATGCACGCCCCCTACTGGGGATTTAGCACGCAACCTGGGCATGTGCCCTGACCTGGAATTGAACCAGTAACCTCTTGGTGCATGGGTTGATGCTCAATCCACTGAGCCACACCATCAGGGCTACTGTCAACATTTTAAAAGATATTTTTCTTTCTGAAATTTTCCGAACTCCATGAGGGTAATAAAATCTCAAGAATTTTAAATGTAACCTTTTTATAACTTCTGCAACTACCTTACAATTATAATATTTACAAAATCTTTCTACTTTATCTAAGATTCTTATTTTTCTCTTGATGGATATACACACACACACATACACACACACATATACATACATATACACCAATCAGATGCATGTTTATATTAAATGATTTCAGATTATCTTAGAATTTTCAGAAATAATTTTTAAAAATATATATTTGTTTCAGAAAAAGTATACTAAAAATTACCTAAAATTTTAAATTCCTTATATGACAATGAAAAAAATCAATAAAATTATTTCACTTGCAGATGCCATAACTATGTCTAATTTAGCTTTGTTTTATACATAATAGGTAATTATGAAAGAATTTTAACGTCATAAACATGTGAAATACACGTTATAGTGCATGTACATGATGAATTAGTGAAATTTAAAATATTTTTTTTCACACTGACTTTCCACTTGGACTTGAGATGGTATTCTTCCTATTCTATATAATATTACTGCCACCCTGTGGAATAATGAACTAATCTAAAATTCCAGATATCCAGATCCACAGAGATGATTGCTATGCCCTGCTCTCATGTTTTCCACTTCTTTAAATTTACACTTCAGATTTAGCTATAATTTTAGGTAAAGGAAAAATAAAGCGATTCCTTGGAATATGCACAATTTAAAAATCAAGGTAAACTACATTCCCAATTATGTATATTTTTAGAGCTCTTTTCTTATTAGTGCATTTGGATGGTCTTAAATAAAATGACACACAAAGTAACTCAAAATCCTTAATGTGTACTCACACAAGCTATGTATTTTATCTAAAGTCTCAAACAAATTAATTTAAACCAACTTTATATCAAAACAAAGTCAACTTTTGTAAAAACATTACTTATGCTGCATGGTACATTTATAATCACAATATTAGACTCATGTAACAAATGCAAACTAAAAACTTTTCTAAATAATATAGAAAATTTGCTAAATGTTCCTCAACTAATTTGTGTGATTTTCAACAGGCTCATGTTTCGAAATGTTCATTTCTGTGAGGTACATATATGAGACATATACAATCATAGATGGCTTTGAAAAATATTTTGATAATGCTGGTGCCCAGATCTTTAACAGAAATAATATGGGAAAGTAGTGTTAAATAAACATTGGATTAGGTTAAAACAGTTCCAAGATTATACTATTTTATCTATTGTATCTATTTTAGTGTCTTATAAATAAATGGAAATAAATATTTGTTAAATGAAAAAAAAAGCCCATAATCAAATGAGTGGTCTCAACTTCTCACCAGAGGGATCTAAGACATATGTCATGCTATCTGACATGTAAAGCAATTAATTATAACAGAGCAGAGCCGACACAGGGCTCATAGCTGTCTTGCATTTTGTAATCTGGGCAGTTTCATTATATCATGATAAATTCTTAACCTTTTTTAAATGTTATTTAGACTTGCTCAATGGAGTTAAACAAACTTTTGCAGTCAAAATAAAATATACTTAATTCACGTACCACTTATGTACTGCATTAATTCCTAAAGAATAAAAAAACTCTCATAATCCTTGACTCATGTTTAGTTGTATAAGCATAAGCATATGCATAGAAGCAATAGATATTTAAGAGTGTATTTAATAAAATTAAACTGAAAACAATTAAACATCAGTCCTTAGTAGCCTCAAACTTTCATAATTGGCCTTTAGTTGTTTCAAAAACCAAATTTTCTCTGAATAGAGAAATTATAATTCCAATAATATAAAGCTGATACATCAAGTCTGCCTTATTTGATCAGAGAAAACTTTTAATTAACAAATTTTGTTATTTGAAATACATTACTGATTTGTTTCTTATAATATGCAAATGATTTATAACTTTATCCTACAATACTGGACTTCTGCTAATCTCTTTATTTTGTTTTGTTTGTTGAAGAATAAAATACTTGTCGTCAATTAAGATTTTTCCAAAGCCACAGGGTCAAACTATTTTAAAAAATCATAGGAATTTCTCGTTTCCCAGCAGAACACAGTTACTGGAAACTGTCACCTCGACAATTATCAGTTACCCAGAGTTCAAGTTTAATTTGCATTAGGCAAATCTCCAAGGAATAATGGAAATGAGACTATGAAGAAAGAAAGCCAATAAAACTAAAATAAAAACTTCAGCTATCGAAACATATTAGAGAAATGATGTCAGAAATGCGTTTTATTAATTTACTATGTGTACTAAAACTTTTGGCTTTACGCCTATAAAAATAGGAGATTGGACTGAGTATTTTAGAAGAAAATTCTGCAGTGGTTTCCAGAACTCACAAAGATCCCAGAATCCCGAGCATTTGAATAACCCATATCTCTAGTTTTATAGTATTATAAAGTAAATTAAAGTGTCCAAATACCCCTTTCACACTTTATTTTATAAAGCCCAATGATCTGAAAGGTACTTGCAGCCTGCAAAATTTTGACAGCTGAGTTTCATCCATCTTTGTCTGTTAAAGCTGTGGGAAGCATGTCCTTCAGTGGTAAAATCCCGTTGTCCAATAAGAAGGAAGGCTCCTGGGTGGGCAAATGATGACGGGCATAGCCACAGGGCTGCCCGGGAGAAGAGAGAGACAGAGGACCGCCAGGCACATTCCACATAAGTCTATGAAATGTGGACTGTAGATCATTTAAACTCTTGACTCTGTCACTTAATAGCTGTGGGACTTTCAAAAAGTTACTTTAACTTCTCAAATTTTGAATTTCTAATTTCCAAAATGTCAATGAGGATGATAATAAAAATACTTTTATTATATGATTAATCCAGTTGAAAATAAAATGATACATGCAAAGCATTTATATTATATGAAAAATTGTGAGCTCTGTACATATTAGCTACGGTAATGAAGATGATGATAATTATAACAACAGTAACAGTGATGACTAGAATGTCTTCTGTAGTCAAACCATCAGAATTCAAAGAGGTAACGTTTCCCATTAGTGGGACATTAGCCTTTCATGCCTCAAAATGAACTTAAAATTCCTCAAAATAATACCTTTCTAAAGGAAAAAATTTGGCTCACTCTCTTACATTTAACAATAAGCTCTAAATAAAAGAGTCTAATATTGTCTAAATGTCATTTTGTTCCTATGAGATATGTCTGTATGGAATTTCCAAGGGTCTGACAGAAGCAATAATTTAATTGATGTTTGTTGGATTTGATTAAGTTAACAATATGAAACAACTTTAAAAAGAAAAGTGAAATGCAATAGTCATCTACTTTTATCTAAAAGAAGCAGATATTTCTTTTTCTCTCATATCTTACATGTGGGTGCATAACACAGATACATGAGTTGGGATTATGATGGTATTTTTAATTTATAAACAACAATTATAATGAATCACCCTTACATGATCAGATTATAAGGAAGAAATTTTGAGTTCCCCCTCCTTCTGCCTTCATTTATAGTACTTTATAAGGAAAGAATAAGTTACAGGCCCATTGCATTTCCAAGCAATTTGTAACTCTGCAAAGACTGCTGTCAGCTGAGATATCAGAAAATAAGCAATATAGTGATTTATTTCAAATGTTATTCTTGAGTAAAGCCAAATACTTTACTGACACTAATAATGAGAATCCTCATGAAAAACTATGTGTTGGACTGATTAGGGTCAATGGAAAAGTGCCATTGATACAATCATTTTTATATAAACTTAAATCCTCCCTACTTATAAGATGATGTGTAAGAATAGACCGTCAATTTTACTCCACATTCCAATTATAAGACAAATATTGTTTTAAGCGACTTCCCATTAAAAGAACAAAGCTATGAGTTTCTCCTGACATTTATGAATTTCTTATGGTTTACCTCAGGTGTATATTTATTGCATATTTACTGATATTAGTATGTCAGTAATCATGTAGCAACTACTGTGTTTCAAGCACTGTGCTAACCACTAAGGGTTTAATGGTTGGTTATAAATTAACACAAACCCTACCTTATCATAGAGGGGAGTTCAAATTAAAGAGTGAACAAATATATTCGTAAAATTAAAAATGGTAATCTGGGAGAAAGAAAACAAAAGGAAAAAAGGATGCTGACATAGAGAAAGCTAAGGGAGTTTCTGGGGGAAGGGGCCACTCTAGAAAGATTGGGTGAGGAAGACACCTACAGAGATATATTGTAAACAGAGGTGTTCATCTATCAATGAGGCAGCCACCGAAAAAGGAGAATGGAATGCCTTTTCTGATGTGAAGTTTTAACACAAACAATGGGCAATCCCAATTGCAGGTGATACAGTTCTACCTAGAAATTACTTCAAGTGCAGTTTCTATCCTCTGAGGTTTATGCTATATTTTACACTTTCTGCTTAATTAATACTTAACCTCATTTTTCATAAGATTTGTTTTAGATATTAAAGATTATAAAATACATGAAGTAATATGACTGAAGGAAATATATCCTATATAATAAAGAAATAATATGCTAATTAGGCCAGATGGGGGAATGACCTTCCAGAATGACCAGTGGGCGGGGCCAGTACTGCAAGGCAGTCTGGGCCACGAGGCAGCCGGGGCTGAGTGGGCCGAGGCAGCCGGGGCTGTGAGGGCCTACTCTTGCACGAATTTCATGCATCAGGCCACTAGTCTGATAACATTTTCCTTAGTTTAGGTAACTGTCAACATTAACTTTATTCAGAAAGAAACGAATGTAAATAAACCTGTTAAAGAGGAGGACACAGTCACACACACATGCACAAAACCTGCCTTTGATAATCTCTCTATTGGCAGGGCCAGTCTTACAATGCAATTATTGCTTTCAGCTACCCAGTAACTCTGGTATAAAATAATATATTTGATTTTATCAACAAGGTATAGTTCCTGTTCTAACATTAAAAATCATTTGGAAACTGTTGAAAGTATCTTTTTTTTTTTAGAAAAGTTTTATTACAGATATTTTAGAAGCAGTGCATTTGTTAAATAGTATTAAATAATTTGACACATCTGGCCCAGCCAGTGTGGCTTAGTGGTTGAGCATCGACCTATGAATCAGGAGGTCACGTTTGATACCCAGTCAGGGACAGGCCAGGGTTTCAAGATCAACCCCTAGTCTGGGGCATGCAGGAGGCTGCTGATCAGTGATTCTCTCTCATCACTGAAGTTTCTGTCTCTCTCTCCATCTCCCTTCCTTTCTGAAATAAAAACACATTAAAAAAAATTTACACATCTGAATGCCCTCATTATCATATGTTTGAACATTCATTCTAAAGGCTTTATTCTTGCCTGATGAAGTAGCCAGAGAGAGACAAGAGAGAAGGCAATGAATTATTTTCCATGAATAATTTTCCCTACCATCTGTTGAAAAATTGAAAATTGTCACTGTTACCATATAAAACACATACACAGAGTCAGCCATTTGTGATTTGCTTTAAAATTTTATAGGGTATAGATTTTATCTCGCTACTTTGGATTTGATAGAAAATTAGGACAGACTTTTTATTTAATTAAAAAAATGATGTATCTATTGTCAGATGATTAAATTTTATAGCTATTCATTCTTTATTTTGAAAATTATTCCCCATCTATCATATGCTTTTTTCCACTTGTTCTCAGTCATTTACTAGTTGTTTTGAAATACCCACTTTATTAATTTTCACTGCCTTTCATTTTTTAATTCTGAGAATTAAGCTAAGAATCAGAGAGCAATGTTCTAACTGGCAAGACAAGCTTAAATGTGTGATGTTAAGCAACCCCTTTGCTATTCTACAGAAGGGCCACTATCTTAATTTTGCTGGGCCTGGAAATTATCTTTCAGCTCTGTGTCTGGTTTTACTTTTCTTTATTCATTTGTTTGGACTCTCTGATAGAGTTCATTTTACTTTTGGCACCATTTTTAAGGATGTCTAGTACACATGGGTGAGCCCTAAGTAATGGCATTGCGGCAGGTAAAGATTAGAAAGCGAATTCATTTTAATTTGAAACAGCTGTGTGAGGAGATTAACATGGATTTGGTTTTAAAGCTGTACCTATCTATAATCCCCCAGAGTAATACATTTCGCAAAAGAACCCAAACATTCTGTTCTAACTCTCAAATGTTTTGGCCTCATTAAATTGTGCTGTGTATCTGTAGCTTCATTCATCAGTTCTCTGGATGCACCTCATCACACCTACCTGGGTGCTCTGAGTGATTTCTGGTGTCAAGTGGATGAAAAATGATTGTAAATGAGGCATTTAGCAGCCATATTAATGTCAAGCAAGAGGCTTGGGAGAAAAATAGCATTCAAAGAGTAGTTTTCAGATTTTTTAAAAAAAGCTAATCAAACTTTCTTCATGACTATAATTTTGGTATTTTTAAGCTACAAATGAACTTCTTGTTTAAAGAGCATATTTTAAACAAAGTTATAAACACATATAGACTTTTTAAGAGTACTGAAAATGTATATATCTAAATCTATCAAATTTCACTTTTACACATTGGTCCTTTGAAAGATCATATGGCTAGTGAAATTCTGAGTTGATAATTATGTATCAAGTATTAATTGAGCAGGTATGGAATTGATCTATCATACATATCCTTAGATGACAAAGATAGACAACTATCTTCCATACCAGGGTCTGTGGGTTGCAATGCCTTAGACAGGGTCGGTAGGTGCATGGAAGATTGGGAAGTTTGAATGAGGAGAGGAAGTCAGAAAAGATTCTTCAGTTCATCCACAACAATGTGAAGATGGTGGAAAAAAAATCTCCCTTATACAGATACATACTATTTTTAATATATACATATATGTGCTAATATATTCATATGTCCTTTACATAAACAATTAAATATGTAAATGCTATTTGAACAAAATGCAAATACATTCAAAAGTAGAACTGAATTAAAAGTGTTTGTTGGTCATCACTTATTTTCATTTAGTAGTTACAGAACATGGCAATACCAGGAGATGGAAATGTGTTTGTTTAACAAAGTTTTCCCATGTTAGAAAATAAGGAAACTACTGAACTTCAAGAACATCCTAATTTTTATGTTAAATAAAAATAAAATTTATTTAAAAATCATATAAACTAAGGGCTAATTACTGAATTTTCAAAGTTGCTTTGGTATCGACAAAAGATATGTGTTTTTAAGAGAAGTGCATGTCCTTAAAGCACAATAGACAATATATTAACAGAAATTCAGCAGTATTGCATATGAGAGGTTCATTAGTTTTACAAAAGTAAATGTGATGTGAATCATTTAACATGAGGTGTAGCATGTCACAAAATGTCGTTGTTAAAAGAAATGAGCTTGGGAGGTGTGGCTCAGCGGTTGAGCATCGACCTATGAACCAGGAGAGCATGGTTCGACTCCTGGTCAGGACACATACCTAAGTTGAGGGTTCAATCCCTGGTCCAGGTGCCTATGGGAGGCAAATGATCAATGTTTCTCTTTCACATTGATGTTTCTCTCTCTTTCTCGCTCCTTCTCTCCCCCACCTCCACTCACTCTAAAAATCAATAAAAAAATATCCTCAGGTAAAGATTAAAAAAAAAGATTGTAAAATTACACTCACTTTTCTGTCTTTGTTGTATTTGGCAAATATCTCCTGGGCTCTCTCCTCCCCTCCATCCGTGAACAGCATGATAATCTTATTGCAGTTAGCTCTGGAAACATTATACTGTAAAGAAAAGATATATATGTGTATGTCATTCATAATAAAAGGTAGAAATATAAAGCATATGAAAGAGCATGAAGAGGATGCAAGTAATTAGTAAAATATATGCCCAATATGTTTATCCTAAGAACTGGTTCCTGGATGAGTCCAGGCCCATCCCCTCACAGAGCCTTCCCTTCAGCCCCCACCCCCACTCCAGACATCCATAGGCTCCAACTTCCTTCAGGTCTTTGATCAAATGTCACCTTATCAATGAGAACTTTTCCAGAAGCTACATTTTTAAATTGCAATCTCCCTCCCAGGCTGTATTTCTTCACAGCATTATATATTGGATATTGGATTTGATTGCCCATTGTTGGCTTTGCATAATTAAATATAAAGACCATGAGGGCATGAAGTCCTGTTTTTGTTCAGTGCCTTTTTCTTGCCTAGGTAAGTGCCTAGAACATAATTTCTCAGTGGTGAATTAATAGATTTTAAATTAATTAATAGTTATGTTGTCATTCCCCCCATAATTTAAACCAGAAACAATATTAATAAAAATTGTTCATACCCATTCACATATATTTTTAAACCATTTACAAACATTTTTCCTCCCTTCCCTCCTTCATCCTACTTTATTTTATTAACTTTACATTGCTGAAATTACAAACTCCTAGTTGATCCCTAATACCCAATGTTCTTTCATATCTTTGTAAATGTTCATACCTATTCCCAGAATAGCCTCTGCTATGTTCTCTCAACCTGCCACACATATTCTAATCCTGAAAGACTCAATTCCTAATGTAAATCTCTTGAACTTTAAGGTCCCAAAAGAGTCAATAATAGGAGAACAATGGATGAGCACCAAAAGACCCCTCTCATGAATTTAATTTAGGAATATGGGCTTCTTTGAGGTCTGAAACAATAATGTCAGCCTTTTTACTTTTGTAAAGTGTGTTTCTGCATTAAGTGTTGAATTTAGAATTAATTTATGAATGCTCATCTTCTTTCAAAATGCCAACCCCCTAGCCAGCCTAGTGGTATCAATGGAGATACACCTAATTTATAATTTTAACTTTCTGATAGCCATGCTAAAGAAAGTAAGAATATCTGAAATTAATTCTAACAATATATTTTACTTAACTTGGTCATCCAAAATATTATCAATTAAATATGAAATCAATGTAAAAATTCTTCAGATAACATATACTTTTTCTTTCATAATAAGTCTTTAAATCTCAGTTCAGACCAGGCATATCCCAAATGCTCAACAGAATATATGATTGTGGTTACCATATTGGACAGCACATTAACCTGGCCCTTAATATATATATTTAAATCATTAATTATCCTTCAGTGTTTAAGCTGTTGGAGGGCAGTGCTCTATTTTTTTAAAAAGATAAACCCCATTTCCTGTTGGACAAGCTAAGAAAAACAACATTTGCTTTACTGATGAAAAAAATCCTATTTCATAAAAATCTCACCCCATTGACTAGGCATTAGAAGACTGGCAGTTAAAGCTTTCATCCAAGCATTGTGAAACACAAGAACTGACTAAAACAATTTGTCCCATTCAAACGTGGTTCTTGTCTTTGAATGTAACTGTCTAAAAATTTGACTATCAAAATACTTTGTGAAAGGTGTTGAAATCCCTTAACTAAAATTAATTTCCCTAATGATTTGTCTTTTTTATCTGTATATTAAACATGGGCAAAATAAATATGTATTTAAAAGATTGTCTCATAAAAGTGATAAGTCAAATTTCTACCACAGGACTTAGTTTCCTTAAAGTTGCAGAGGTATTTTATCACTGAATGCAAATATCAATGTAACTTAGCACACCGGGTGCTGCTGATCTTTGTATATTGGTACAAATAAAGTAATAATAACCTTTCCCAGGAGAGAGAGATTAGGACACATGAAAATGGAAATAAAATGTTTTGTTTTCGACATGATTTTTCCTAGAAGCAGCCTTCTCAGGACTTTTGATAAAGCAAAGTACATCACAGAACTTTTCAGTGCATTTGCAATCATCTAAAGAATCACACAATCACACAGTCACGGAGTTATACCTGACTGGCTTGCAATGAATTAAGTAAAATAAAGAACATGACTATTTCAATAAGTTGATTTGCTTTAATATATTATTTCATAACCTTCTTTGCCGTATCCCTGCATGGCCAGTACATAGAGCAGCATCTATGCACTCAATAAAAATGTTTTAAAAATTGCATCTCAATGTATTTGGAAACATTTTATGAAACGCTACCTGAAGAATAATTCAAATCTTAATTTAAGGCTTACTATGGGGAAAATGATATGTCTAATTCTATTTGATGCTTGCTTCAGTGATCTCAAAGGTAAACCTTGCAAGGATTTACAGAAAAACAGGGAATGGCATTACATGATAATAAGAGGACTAGAAGTGTTTGAAATAACAAAATGTGCTTCAACTGTGAATAAGGCAGGCCGTGACATTTGGAAAATTACTTTAAAATGGAGAAGTGCATACCTAAGGGGCACGTGGAAAGCAGAACATTTGAGATTTACTCCAGGAATGACAGAGACATAATAAAACTCCTTTACAATGGTGGTAAAGGCAGCACCAGAGGCCAAGAGAAGTAAAGTTATATTTTATCAGCAACTAGCAATGAATCTGGGAGTTAATGTGGCCTCTCTAATGAGACTGCCTCTGAAATCCTACATTAGGCTTGAGACACCTTAGCATTTCACAAGTGAAACCTGAATAAGAGGGAAGGAAGCCAGCTAAATGAACAACACTGAGAAGAAGAATGAACCTGCCAATCTGGAAAACTCGATTACTGACTCAAGAGATAAATAATTATTAGTTTACAAAATTATATTCCTTTTCTATAGAAAGAATATATCTGAATCTAGTGGCCAATTACATTTGAATTTCAAAGTTTTAAGTTGTCATATTTTTATTAATGAACGTACATCATTTAACGCAATGCATTTTTACCAAATATAACTTCCTTTCAAAACTGCAGTGCTGACTGCTTTGCCTTTCTGTCTCCTTACTTACTTATTTAACAGCATCTAACAGTCAACATAACTGAAACAGCTCTTTCTACCCTCACCTTCCCTCTAGTATCTAGATTCCTGTGCCGTTATCTACATAGTAGTCTTGTTAAAAGAACTTAGAGTCACCCAAATCCCTCTTGCCACTCAGCAGCCTCTTTCCCTGGTCTAGTTACCCTGTCACTCCTAACATCTCTTCACCACTATTCCAACACCAGGATTCCCACCATAGCTTAACCTCAAACACTAGTTAGAGCATGTCATTTCCATACCATTACCATTTGCCTGGCTCCTAAACACTTCATTAACTGACAATTCATGGTGTTTCCATTTCCATCACTGCTCCTGTATTGCTATGCCCCAGCCATGGCCAAATAGCCCGCAATTCTCCCAAGGTTCCATGTCGTCTGGCATTTGTCCATGCAGTTCTTTTTATCTTAAATGATTTCCCCTCTCTTGGCTACCTACCTAGATTCTACTCACTGCTCAAAAGCCTGTTTTCAAGGAAAGGCCACACCTCCCCGATCCCCTTTGGGTATGTTGAGTTCCTCCTCCACGCTGCTCCAGAAACACACTCTGAATGCCCCGTGATGGCCCTAACTCATTGTACTGGGATAATGATTTACTGTATGCTGGAGCTTCTCAAGAGCCAATGGTCTGGAGTATTTCTATAATTCCAGCTCTGGTGCTGTGACAGGAAATTGTGAGACACTCAAAAATATTGGCCGAATGAACAAATGAATGAACCAACTGATCAGACTCTCAAATCCTATTTAAAAAGATTCACTTAGGGAACATCAAAGTCAAATTTGAAGAAAAGATCACCTGTAAGGGCTTTTCTGATTCAGCAAATTCATTAGGAATTATCTGCTGATTCTGTACCAGCCATGTACTAGTTGTTAATTATAGTAATCATGATCTTAACTCCAACACTAGCCCAACAGCTTACATTACACATGAGGATTACTGTGGGTCAGATACTATAAACACCTCTGTCCACAACCATCTGATGTACATGTGATGGTGACCTCCACTGTATAAGAGAAGAAACCAAGGTACAGAGCGATTAGGTCCTCACTCTCAAACACAGTGAAAATACTGTCTCTTGAGAGATACAAAACTGAAAACTCCTGCTCTCAACTAGTTCAGAATGAAAAAGCTGGCACAGCCATTTGAAAATACAGTCCAGTGTCAGGCAGCAGGCTGTCCGAGTCCAATAGTCATGGGTGGGTGATTAGTTCAGGGGAATCTTCCCTGAGGATTTCCTGCTTGGGACTTATCTTCCCTCTCAACTTACTGTCTACCATTTTGACCTTTCTGTACATTTAGGAACAATTAAAATACCCAACGTAGATGTTTAAAACTAAAATCTTTCCACCAACCATTTGATGATTAAAAGAACAAATTTCCAAAAAAATAATGTAGCAATTGATAGAAGGAAAAATAAATGATATTCTAATTATGCCAACTAAGTTTTAAGTGCTTATGCAAAATTAAAATACCTTACAAATATGTTTCTAAACATATTTTGAAAATATGATAGAAGATCTAAAAGGACAAGAAAATATGAATTTTGTATACCTTTTGAATTTGAATTTAAAAATAAAAGTAGTACAAAGATTTCTATGGCCTGGACACATCCACTTTTTAAACAAATGAAAAAGAGCACTGTTATCTAACCCAGATAGCTTTAACTATCAGGATATTAAAATTCAGCAACTGCAATTCAATAATGAAAAAGAAAAGGGGATGGTATTGCTACTTACATTAAGCAGCTGTTCAAAAGCAAAGCTAAAGCCCTTCTTATAATCTGTAATCCCTTTTGCTGTGATATTATTCACGGCGTCTTTTAGTACTTTCTTGTTTCTTACATTTGCTTGTACAAGGTGCTGAAAACAGCTTACATCCTGGGCATTGCTGTTAAACTGAAAAAGATAAAACAGTGAACATATAAATGAACTTTAAATCAACCATGTAATTTTCTTTGAATTTATTGTTTGTAATTCTCAATCCTAATACATTGCTTTCTCTTTAAAAAAAAAAGGTAGAATAGATTGGTAACAAAAGTATACTGAGGATCAAGTAGTAATTTTCACCTAAGCCCTGAAGTTATATTGGAACTCTGAGCCTGTCACTTACCTCCTGAAGCCTGGTTTCCCTGATTATAAATTTGGGATTTGAGTTATATACAGTCCCTTCCAGCTCTCAAATTTTATAAGCAAAGAAAGAAAGAAAGAAAGAAAGGAGAAAGAAAGAAAGAAAGCGGAGTGCACTGGAGAACCGTGGGAGGTGAGAGCATGCTCAGAGGGTCACCTTCAAAGCGCCTGGGTGGGAAGCAGAGAAGCAAGAGAGCGAAGTACCTGTAAGGGTAAATCTGGGGGCAAGGAAGGGCTTCTTTAAAATGGTCACTAGAGCAGGAGAGGATTGATACTAAAGAGAAAAGGAAGGAAAAGAGGTAGGAAATTAGGGTGTCCCAGAAATGTATACACATTTTGAATAATTATAAAGGCAGTGCTGATTAAACTGTATTTCATTTTCAAAATGTAATAGAATCAGCTGTTAAAGTGTGTATACATATTTTGGAACACCCTGTAGAAAAGAGGTAAAAAATAAAGTTCTTGTGAGGGTGGGAAAGGAGGGAATACAGCTGGCAGCTATAAAAATGATCCTTTAAGAAAACATGTGTTGACTTCCAAGTTCTAGGAAAGAAGAGTGGGAGCCGAGCAGAGATAATGGGGGTGCACAGATAATTGGGGTGCGTAGATTGGGGTGCGTAGATTGGGTGTTGAACAGATGACAGTTACTGTCTGTGTCTTTTGTCCCCAGTGAACAATGAAGCAAGGTCATCAGGGTAAAGTGAGAGAAGAGATGGTTTGGAGGGAGTGAATATTAAATAACAAGTAAAATGTCCTGCACAGGTACTTTGAGTTCTTACCTTAACATTGAACACTACATTCAGGTTCATCATATATACGAGAATAAGCTTCTGATATATTTTACTGTTGTTTATAAATTTGAATGTTTTAACTCCCACTGCCTAGTTCATTACTTTCCAATCTTTGATGGTGTGACACAATCTTAATCTACATGTTTCATTTTGAAAGTAAAAGAATGTGAGGCTGTGGCTGGTGTGGCTCAGTTGGTTGAAGCGCCATCCTTTGTACCAAAGGTGGCAGTTTGATTCCCGGTCAGGGCACATACCTAGGTTTTGGGTTTGATCCCCAATCAGGGAGTGACCGATCAATTTTCTCTCTCACATTGATGTTTCTCTATATGAGTGTGCATGTGTTTATGTGTGTGTGTGTGTCTCTCTCCATTCTTCTAAAAGTCCATTTAAAATAATAAATATTTTTTAAAAGAATGATAATTTTCATGTTAGAAAATAAAATAATAATTTGCCAATATATTAATAGCAAAATGTTTAACTTTAGAGAATTATTAGGTATAGTTATAGGAAATGTTATTAACTGATTTAGTTAAACCATACATCATAAAATTATGTTATACAGAAAATGAGTATTCAATAATGTATAGACTTAAGTCTTCTGATTGGCCTTGACCTGCTTTTAAACAGAAAAGTGAAACATCTCATTAAATCACTTTAACACAAACTGATTAAATGTAAATTTAATTCATTAAATACAAATTCAGTGTGTACATCAGAAAGACTACAATTATATTCATAATAAAACTCATAAATTATGCAAGAAAGAAATTACATTTAAGTCCCTATAGCAATTCTTATTCTCCCAAGGGATGATACATTTTAAAAGTCTAAATTAGATAAGTATACATTTCACAGACATCTGATATTCATCTGCTTTTAGAACAGAAAAATAAACCAGGTTTATTTTCATGAACTAAAATTGTAGTCTTTGGTAACATGTGCCAATATTTTATTTTATAAACCACATATTTAATATAGAAGCCACATGTATATTAAAAACTGGAAGGCATAAGTTTAATAACATAACCGTATAAAACTTTGAAGTAGTATATGGTGAGTGAAAATAGATTTAAGGAGCTCTGCTTTTGTCATCTATTAATTAAATACTTCTTTAAAGATGTATTCTTCACTAACCCTACAGAGTCAGAGATTCAAGCTAACATCACACTGATTCCTTTCCTGATCCCCCAAAATCCAAGCAAGTAGGTCCCTTTTAGAACTGCAGCAAAATCTCTGTGAGCGTCTGACACAGGGAAAGTGTGTGGGGTAATGTGAGCATCTGGTTGGAAATCACGAGGGACTCTGCAACCGTGTTCTGGCACTTGGACATTCTTTCATTTCCCTCTCTCACGTGTCCTGTTCCTTCTGCCTACAGCACTCTGCCTCTCCTCTACACTTGGTTATCCCACTTACCTCCACATTCTTTCCTTAGCAAAGGCTTTCCTGACCTTCCCTGCCCAGGACAAATCATGCCATAATAAGCTTTCCTAGGCCTAGATTTATTTTTTATAGAACATATCGTAGTTATAATTTCATATTTCTTTGTATGGCATTTTGAATGACTCTTCCACTGGATTAGAAGCCCACATGGTCAAAGAAAACGGCCATCCTATCATTGCATCCTCAATGTTAGGTATATAATAGGTATACTATAAATATTTACTGAATATATGAATGGAATTTAAGAAAATTAGAAGATGGTCCAAATGCTGATCAATAATCAAGATATAAACCTATCAGTGTAGTGATTATATTTTAACTGTGTAATGTGTGTTTATATTTCTCTATTCATAAACATAAGTAGTCTTTCCAAACAGACACTATTAAAATAGTCAAATGAAAATGAGTGTAAAACATCTAGCATAAAGTAGATGCCAGCACATAGATGTTAAATCAATGGCAACTCTATCCTTTAAAAATTTATTTTAGTAAAAACATCAGTATAATCAGTAGCAAAATCAGAATGGATTCCTAGATACATGAGATTCAGATAAACAATACCAGCTTATTAAACTTCAAATAAAGTTCACTAACAGAATATACCCTATAACAAGGGTCCCTCAAACATTAGTTTAATATTAAGACATTCTCTGAAATAACCATGAAGAGTAAACTTCAAAGAACCTTCCTATTAAATATCACAGTCAAGTACACACATCAAATTAAAAGATACTCTAGGTCCAAAGCAAACTCTTAATTTCTCAAATGAGGTGTCCTAAACTCTTGGTTTTGTGAAGGCTGTTATCTATTTCTGTTCTGTGTCCTCTACTGAATAAGAAACCATTCTAAAAAATATTCCTGAGAGCAGCTCTGCTGCCCATTGGATTAACCTGGATTACAAACCATAAAATGTTGGCATGGCCTTGATGTACACTAACAGTCAGAGAACATCAAGGTCCTGGAAAGTAGCCTTGTCTAGGAATGGCACCTGTAATACACCTTCATGGAACACCGAGTTTCCCTTTGAAAGGTTGGTGGGATCACAGAGTTTTACCCTAACACATTAAGAACTAAAAGTAAAATCCCAAAGGGAATATTCTTCCACTTAGAACAGCAGAGAAAGAGAAGTGGCCCATTTAATATGTGTCTGACCACTCAGCATGTCTTTAATTTCCCCTCCTTTTCCTCATCCATGGATTCTATCCTCCTATAAACTTCTTTTAGGGTACTTTGTCATAAAGCATTCTTTAATGGGAATAATTGAACATAATTTATAATTCCTTGATTTTTGAAAAATTGTTCTATATATAAATTATTCCTTAGGACATGTTCTAATGATCTTTTCTCTCTCTCTTTTGCATATAAAAGAAAAATAGAGGAAAAGTGTGGGCTCAAGCTGTGCAGTTGATCAGCAAAACACAAGAACTCAAATCCAGACCAGCCTGCTTTGGAACATGAGTATTTTTTAAATTATACAATATGAATTAACTTCTTAACATAATTTAAATTATATAATTAGTTAGATGAATTACCTAAATTATGTACTGTGAACAATGCAATTTTGCATATTAAGTAAGCACAATTACAAATTATGGTAACAGAAGTTATCCATATTTTGGACACCAGAGGGCGATGCAGGAAAAATAATAAAAGGAAAGTGAACACAAACTGTGATCTTGAAAATATTGGTTAACTTCTATTCCTATTAATAATATGGTTTATTTATGTTGATTTTTCTATTTTTAATAGGATGTTTGTAAACTAGAAAATATTATAATTGTTATAAAATCCAGAGAAAATAGCTGATAACACTTATCCATACACATACGTTCATATTCCCAGCTAAGAATCACTTTAATGTTCTTTATCTATTGCCAAATTATTTCCAGAAATTCTGAATCAATTTACAATAATATGCATAAAAATCTTACTTCACTTTCATAAGCATTTATTACTTTCATTGCTAAATTATAACTAAAGAGGATAATTCAACATTTAATTACTTAAATTGCCCTGATGGCTAAGAAGTAAAATTTTTCTCATTTTTAATTTTCATATAATCTGTTAAAATGTAAGTCTTATTTTTCCATTTTGTTGATTAGCTCTTAATTTATACCTATTTATTATGACTTCTTAAAGTAATTTTATGCTTAGAAAACATAAACCAATCAGGAAAATATTCATTTATGGTCTTTACTAATATTTGATGGTTGTGGTTACTTATTTTACATTTCGGTATTCAGTCATGTTGGAATTTATTTCCTCCAAAAGTATGAGGTGACAATTACATTTAGATGTGTGTTTTCTCAAATAGATAATTTTCTTTTTTTTGAATAATTATTGGTTTATGATCCATTCTTTATAATCAATTAAGATTTAGATACATTTCTAGGATTTTTAATCCCTCTACACTTTCCATCATTTCACCAACTTATTTTTAATATTAATAAAAAAATTAGCCAAAATATATTGAGGATAACAATTGTGCCAAGCTAAGCACTTTACATGTATTAATTCAATTGACCTTCACCAAGCTTCTGGTTTTAGTTTTAATATGATTTACATTATAAAGTTGAGAAAATGAGGCTTAGAATCACACACAGCAACCAAGAGTCAGAGCTCTATTTCTAACCCAAACACCTGACACACTCTTGTCTATGGTGTCTAATCATTTTCCATATATACCAGAAGAGTAAGCTGTCATACCCTGTCACTTTTTGATCAGTTGTCGTCCTATTGAACTTTGGAACTTTTTTTTGGTCAAATTAAAATTGCATTTACCAATAAACTTGAGAAAAATTTACATATTCACTTGAGTCAGTTTTCATTCCAGAAAGAGTTATTAATTCCACATTTATAACTGTATTTCCATTTCAACTATTCTATATATATCTCATATATTCTTTCCTTTTAAAAAAAACTCAGATCCTAAATATATTATTAAAAGTACTATTAGGTAATTCATGAGATTTGCTAATGTTGTAAATTTGATTTTAATTCTATTATTAAGCTCTATTCTGGGAAAACCAGAAGATGTGGTCACCCATAGTTGGAGACAACGGGAATATCTTTGCTAATGGCACTCTGGGACTTGAACACTCTTGTCCTCAAATTGATGTCACTGTCCCCAAACACTGGCTGCTGTTTTGTGGTTTCTTGGTTCTACTGTATAAAATAATAAATTTTGACAAGAATGTTTCCACTTTTTAATTCAATTTCGCAAAAGCAGGACTAGTTCAGAAACAGCTACTAATAAGCATCAATAGCCACATTTTATTAAATTCTCTGCTCTGAGCTGTGGGTTCCTCCTTTCTGAAATAAAAAGGAAAGTCCATCAAATTTTAAAATCAGGTAATTAAATCTGATCATTTTTTTTTAACTCTCACCAGAAGATATGTTTTTATTTTTTAGAGAGACCAGAAGGGAGAGAATGGGTGAGGGGGAGTCAGGGAGAGAGAGAAAAGAGAGAAAAGGAGAGAGAAACATTAATGTGAGATAGAAACATTAATTGGTTGCCTCCTGTATGCTCCCCTGACTGGGGATGGAACCTGCAATCTAGGTATGTGTCCTGAGCAGGAATTGAACCCACCACCTTTTGGTGTACAGGACAATGCTCCAACCAACTGAGCCCCAGCCAGAGCCAGATCTGATCATTTTAACTATCAGAAAAAGAATTACATAAAAAATTGGAATAATAAATTCTGTATGTCAAAAGAAAGTGGCAACAATAAACTAATAAAATATTGATAGCATTACCAAAAAAAATTTGTTTGCCTATAATTATAAATGATGGTCCATCAAAAATGTTGATATTTTCATTTTTAAACAAATATTCCAATTAACTTAAATCATAACATACTCAAAATTCAGTCTACTAACCTTTGTTGAAACAGTGAATACATTTCTGCATAAGTCCCAAGTGTCATTTTACTATATTCTATTTGCATTTTGATACAAGGTTACTAACATTACCAATAAGTTCTTTTAAACATCTGGGATCAACAACAACAACAAAATACCAACTAGAGTTGAAGGAATTATATTCAATCTAACTCGGTTCCATTGGGATCAAAATATACATTTGAAATATACACACCCAAAAAATTTGTACTTTTGATATAGTATAAATCAATAAAAATAATAAATAGATACCCATCGATAGAGCAAAGGGTTCAGCAGGAAAGATTTCATGAGGAGTGAAAAAAAAATTGAGGAATCTATTTTAAAGGGTACAATAAACATGAATCATTTAACAAAATATTAGAAAAGTGGGGGAAAGCAAATGGCAATATTTGTATCTTGAAATTTGGAAGAGAACGTAATATGCAAATTGTCACTACAACAAAGCCCCTTACAATGGAATATATGACCAAGAATTTGCTGAAATGGGATTTTGCTATTCAAAAATTAAGATTTAAGTCTATATATTTGCTAATAACTACCTTATTATACTATCACTTTATATTTTAATTTCTTTTAAAGTTAAACCTGCTAAATAATTAAATAGCAAATATGATAGTTTAATTTAATTAAAATAACTGTGAGCTACCCTGCTAAGGCTATAGCTCGGGTTAGCCCTAGCCAATTTCTTTGCCTTTACTTAAAATTAAATGAATAAATGTAATTTGAAAAATTTTACCCAACATGTAATGACATACATCTATGCTTATTGGGCATGGAGTCTTTACCTAGTCCTTTAAGCCCCAGTAAATAAGTCAATGCTTTTATTTTAAAAACAATAGCTCAGTTTTAAAAGTATTCCCTCTGCCTCACTTTAAGTATTACTTTCTTATTTCTAAAACTCCAAATGCAACTAATTTTTAAGTACCAAAGCCATCTTTCTTGCACCTTATAATTAATGGAAAAATATTTACCATGCTTGTCCACACCTTCTTATAAACTTTCCTTATACTTCCAAAGCAATTAAGTTATCCTCTAGCAATCTCTTTTTTTAACTAAATAACCTTGATTACTTGTCTTGTTATATAATCCCTAAATTTCTCATTTCAGTCTTTCCTTCACAGTCTACAATTTCTTCTGTGTATAATTTAGATGAAAATAATTTTTAAAGCACCCATCTTTACATTTAAAAGTATGTAAAAAGAGGGAATTTCAGTTTTTTTAATGAGCTTAATTTTACTCCTTCCTGTGTTGTTTTTTAATTTCACCCTCACAAAAGTAAATGGCTACACAATAAAAACATTCATAAACATCCATTGTATTAGTAATTCTATGAAGTACCAAGATCTTAACATCTCAATCATGAATAAGCATGATTAGTTACAATAAGCCCCAGGCAGATGCCCACTGGTCTCTGCCAAATGTGCCTCCCTGATGAGCCCTGATTCTCTGGTTTTCCCACTGTTGAGGAATCACTTGGGAGACTTGCTAACAGCAGATTCTGGATCCTTAGATCAGGGGCAGAGTTTGAGATTCTGCATTTCTAACCAGCTGCCAGGTGCAGACGGCTCATGCTGCTTGGCCACAGGCCCCACTGTGAGAATCAAGGGTATAAACTATAATATTCTTATTTGTTGACATGAGATATGAATCAACATAAAATTTTCCTGAAATCTAAACGGATGACTATTTTATAAGACGTGAAATGACATTACTCTCCCAGAATTCATTTGTCAGCAAACTGCAATGGCATGCCGAGTATCTTTTCTTTTACTCGAGCACTGGCAAATGCGGGCCTGCTTCGGAAGGGTGTAAAAATAACTTTTAAATTTAAATTGTGCAACAACTGACAACTGTGCTCATTATCATATGCAGAAAAGTTCCTAAACCGAGAAAGCCATTAGGCATATTTTAGAAGGGGAAAAAAAAGTTCTAAGCTCATAGGGAAAGGAACAATCCAAATCGTGTCTCTTTGCAGATATGTACAATTGCATATTTCAACAAAGCCCCCTGACATTAGTTGGTGTTAAACTATCAGGTCAAGAAATGGGAGGTGTCTGAGATTTCATCCTACTTTTAAGCTAAGTAGTCTTCTACCGCTTCATAGATGCTCCAGTGGCCGGCTAACTCATTAGTCAACAGAGCCAAATATCAATAGTACAACGATTGAAATTTCTTTTGAGAGCCAAATTTTTTAAACTTAAACTATATAGGTAGGTACATTGTTATTAATTAGGGTACTCCTAAGGCTTAGGAAGAGCCACACTCAAGGGGTCAAAGAGCCGCATGTGGCTCACGAGCTGCATTTTGCCGACCACGGTGCTAGCCCAAGAAATACAAGTCCTCTGGTGAGAGACAAAAGGCAGGAGTAACCAGACTGAGACCTATTTGCACCCAAAACCCAATTCCCACAGAGGATAAGAGAAGGGCCAGAGGTCATCCGCACTGGCCATAGATGAGTTTTGGGCAAGAGATCCCAAATGAGGAAGCCCCTGAGCTTACAAGGGGCTGCTGGCAGACAGACCATCATCCTCATCAAAGGGAGACCATATCTTAATGACTCGGCAATGTAAACCTCTTCTGGGGGAGAAGACAGCTCTCCCTTCACTCTCCTGGAATGGACATAAAGCTGAGCAGATTGGCTGTTAATGCTTAGCCTTGAAGAAATGTGACGTATTCATGAAGAACTGTCTCTCAGCAGTTGGTAGAAAAGTATTAGAAGAATGTGATGGTAATAATAACAACAATTGCCATAAGATTTTTTCATATAGTGCTCAATAGTTTTTTGACAAGTTAAATATGATGTCCTTTTCAAAGAGGAAGAAACAGATTCATAAGCCTTACATAACTTGTACAAGGTCATGTAACTAGTCATTTCAAAGGTTATGCACAATCCCTATGCAATTCAATGAGTACATCCAAGAGGCCGGATTGTCTGAGAAGAGTGGGAAGTGGGTCACTTCACAAGAGGTGAGCCTTGCTAATGTTGCCATCAGGTCAAGGTCATCCCTTCCCCAGGTCCTACGTGGTGGTGGTTCCTCACTCTCCATTTTGCACTACATTTAGAGACTGTCACTCCTAAAACTGTTGTTTACTGACCACAATCTAGGTATGACTACAATCTAGGTAAAGTGGAGAGTTTACTGTAAAAAACAAGTTTCTCAGCCCTGGCCAGTTGGTTCAGTTGGATGGAGCATCATCCCATACACCAAAGGGTTGATTCCAGGTCAGGGCACATACCTAGGTTGGGGGTTCAATTGCCGGTGGTCAGGGCCAGTATGGGAGACAGCCTATCGATGTTTCTCTCTCTCTCTCACTCTCTCTCTCTCTCTCTCTCTCTCTCTTCCCCTTCATCTCTCTCTAAAAATGAAAACATATCCTTGGGTGAGGGTTAAGAAAAAAGTTCTCTCTTACAACTAATAGCAGAGATATAAGGAATTATATTTTGATTATTTCTTTCTGATGACTACTCCAGGACAGCATTTTTTAATGCACATGAATTATAAAAGCTTTCTTGAAGAAAATGCACCCAAGGAACCTTAATACAATTTGATATTTGCATCTAATTCTTAAGTAAGAAGCTATGTGATTTTATGGAAATATATGACAACCTTGTTCAGTTGCTAACTTTTCACATATTGCCCATAATCAGCATACATTTTCCTTTCATTATCCACTAGCTCACAACTTTATTCCTAAAACGTCAAATTCCCTCACTTTCGTAAACAAATTCCACTCCCGTGTCAACATTTGAAATTTTGCCTGTAAATCAGAACATGCTATAATTGAATTGCTGCTCCTATCATCTACCACTTACTTCTGTCAAAACATATAACTGGATTAGTGGGAAAACAGCTACATAATGCTTGCATCTGAGCTTTGCCTAACAGCAGGCTTCTTTTCTGTAACCAAAAAACAGCACTGGAAACAACAGAGTCACTAGGAAATGATGCAGCATTCACTCTGCATCTCCTACATGATTTAAGCATCAAAATTTCTGTTCTTAAACAAAAGAAACTTAGATATGACAAATCTATACTGAATTTACGACTTTCTCTTTTGCGATGTCAAAGATCATATTTTGTTAGCAACCACCACAATGGCTGTGTGATAAACAATATGTTTATGTACAAATGAAATAAAATGACTGTCTTTCCTGATCACTTTTTTTGAGAGCTACAGATTAAGTGGCGAGGTAACACACAGGGTCAGACAAGCTAAGGTTTCTACAGGTTCATCAGAAGCAGAAAAAGATCTGGACATGGACGGTGGTGCCCACATGTTATTAGGGGCTGAACTGTGTCCCCCTGACATTCATATGTTGAAGTCCCAACGCCAGGATCTCAGAATGTAACAGTGTCCGAAGATAAGAACTTCAACCAGGTGATTAAGTTAAACTGAGGCAGTTAGTTTAGGGACATGTGTCCTTATAAAAAGAGGAAGAGACACCAGGGGTCTGCACACACAGAGAGGTGACTATGTGAAGAGGCAGCAAGAAGGTGGCTACTGCCAGCCACGGAAAGAGAACTCAGGTGAAACTGACTCTCCTGGCAGCTTGACCTTGAACTTCCGACCCCCAGAACTATGAGGAAATTCATTTCTGTAGTTCAAGCTACCCAGTCTGTGGCATTCTATATGGCCGCTCTGGAAAACATAGACAGGCCCTTCAGTATCATGCTGGAGACACCCCTTGGGCCCAGATGAAAAGTCTCAATAAGAGGTTTGAGGGGTTCCTTGAATAGCTGGACTGTTTAAACTACGGACAAGCTCCAATTTATTAACCAGAGTTATATCACACATGGACATTTTTCAGGGGTTTTGCTTCATTGATCCTGGGTTCTATTTATCATAGTTACCCTTAGCCAGGGATATCATGCTAAAAGCACGTTAGGACTAATCCTCTTCCTCTCAGTAAATATTAATCTAGTTACCTGGAGCTCTGATTGACAAGGGATTATGCTCCATCTCCTGCCCACTTTCACTCCCCAAGGTGCCCTCTCAGTTAAGGGAGGCCATGTGCTTGAACTCCTTCCTCCTCCCAGTGGTGTCAGAGATAAAGCCATTCTCCCGTGTTTGATACAAAATGACCTCCCCACAAATTCCCCTTCCCTCACGTTCATCTCTAGGAATACATCCATTTCAAATGTGAAATTATATCCATCCGTCACCAGCCATGGCATTTTTTGCCTCACTTCTATGAATTAAAATGAGACATGGTAACATTTATTTTGTTCTATTTCACTTGTTTCAGAGTTTAGTACACTCTATGAATAGGAAGGTCTAAGATGGTTCTGGGGAAATAAAACTCTAAACGTAGCACATTCAAATATCTATTGGTTCTCCCATTAAATTGAAAAATAAATTTTATTAAGAGTTATAATGATATCAATGAGTAAAAGGGTTCATGTCACCTGGTTAAGCTTCTCTGAGTAAAGGAGAATATGTGTAATGTTTTTCCTTCAATTACTTTGTGGGTAAAGCCTTAGACATTCAGAAAGGACCTTGGTGAAGAAATAAAGGAGAATTAGTAACAGGATAGGAACAGCTCAGTGAGATAGTCTTGTAATAGATCAGAAATACCTCAGCCTGTCTATAATACAGCATTACAGAGTATTTTAAAGTCACAGGAGATAGAAATTGCAGATTTAATTCCCCCAAAATGGGATGACCGAAGAAGTGTAGTCATCTTATACTTACTGAAGCTACATTCACAAAATCATCATCTGAGAGGGTTTCCAACATTTCGGAGACAGACGTCCGGATCAATTTAAGTGTCAACCCACTAACACTTCCACTCCTATAAAAAATGGGTGCATGCATGTTAATGACCATCTATTTCATCAAAATCAGACACTTTAAGTAAAGGCAAGTTACCTACTGGCTCTAGATCTTTATATAATATTCAAATAATTTTGTCTTTAAAAAATAAGTAGTAGAAAAAGTCATATTTTTAATAGTGTAGAAATAAAGAAATCTTATTTTTTATATAGCATCAGAATATATATATTTCTAAGCACAATGATAAAAATGGAAAGTCAAATGACAATTTTAAGAAAATATGAATACTTAGGGCATATTCACTTACTCGGGAAACATAAACTTAATACCAGCTCGGTTATCCAAGTTAGAAGTGAGGGGTTATAACCTCTGCAGGTAAACATTTACGGTCATTGCTTGAGGGTA
This sequence comes from Myotis lucifugus, assembly GCF_000147115.1. Taxonomy (NCBI): domain Eukaryota; kingdom Metazoa; phylum Chordata; class Mammalia; order Chiroptera; family Vespertilionidae; genus Myotis; species Myotis lucifugus. The sequence goes on along the minus strand of NW_005871099.1, from coordinate 3,452,172 downwards.
TCCAGTGTTTTACTTGATTAAACCAATAATTATGAAGCAGCATAACATATATGATAAGAGACATTTTTGTATGTGGACAAAAGGCCTTTTTTTGTCTCCTAAAGTTGATATTTTCTGGGGTTCTGTCTTCATTTGTCTCATCTCTACATACTCTATGATGCTCATGAATGACCTCATCCATTTGTGGGGCTCATCGCTAGACAACTGACTCCCAATTCTACATCTCTAGTTCCCAACTTTTCCCCACCTTTACACTTCACTGCTTGTTAGACAACTACAGGCTCAATGTCCAAAATGACACATTATTCCCCAACACATTTTTCTTTCCTATTTATGTTCTTGGTAACAACCAAGCTAGGTCTTAGTCAAATTTCCTCCTCCCCCTCAACCTTCCTTCCCTTTCAGACAATTTTCTCATTCATTCCACTTCACTCTGTTCCCAGACAGTGGCCTCCTCTCCACCCTCTCTCCACTCTGACTCAGATCTCCTTGACCTGAAGATGCTGAGCTAGGGTAACAGCTACTGCAGGCAGCTCTTAGTCACCTCTCCTCCCCATGCAGTAGGTGAAAATTCTGGAAACACACCTTAATACAACACTACTAATAGCCCATAGTTACCTAGTAAATATATATATTTTCAATTTTGGGATATGCATGTGGTTTTCAAAGATTTTAATATGATAAATTATTTCTGGAAATTATATATCCAATAGAATTATAACACATTCCATTACCATTTAAAATTTGTACTTAAGGATTCGTGTATGATATAAATTCCACAATAATTTAATTTAAATGAGATATAGCTTAAATGCATTAACAAATGAAATGAGAATGAATGAACATTTAAGTTACATTTGTCTAATTCATGTATCTCCTCTTCTCAGGCTACGTTATAAGGTTTTGAACTTGTTTACTTTAGGTCAAAATGAAGAAATTTTCAAATGTTAATGTTAGCCTGTGATACAGATTTATTTGTCAATAAATCACTGGATTCTGTTTCTTCCAATGTGGTGAAGAATATCTGAGGACATACCTTTATTTTCTCAGGAAAAATAATCAAAGCATTTTATGCTTTGATTTTATTCCTTGGTATTACTCTTAAAAACCAAATCTTTATAGCAGGATATATGTTTTTCTATGCTCTACCATTTTATTTTCAACTTCATTAGAGGATCTCTCTCTCTCTCTCTCTCTCTCTCTCTCTCTCTCTCTCTCTCACACACACACACACACACACACACACACACACACACACCTTAAACTGAAACATTGTAACATATAAAATGACCAATATAAAAACTTCTGGAATTCTTTCACATATATTAGCATTTCCCTCGAGAAAGTCCCAGTACTGACATTTAATACATTTTACTCTATCTGTTTTGTGGTCAAAACCTTCAAAGTTATTTGAATCTTAATGACTAGTTGTCAACTGAATGATTCTTTTTTTGTAGCAGAAACTGCTTAGTTTTAGCCAGACTGTACCTTAAAGTTATTTTAAATATAAAGCCAAACATTAGAAGCAAATTAATATTTTTCAAAAAGCTCAGACTTTAGAACCATGCCAGGCCTTAATTTTCAATTCTGATATAGATTCTTCTCATTTTCAATAACATAATTTTTCTTTTGTTATTGTCTTCATATGGCTTCTTTGTCTGAATATAAAAGTAATCATAATAACACTTTGTTCTTTTCCCCCAACCTATCAATCATTTCTCAGTCCCAACACATTACTATTATCTATGACTCCACCCTATATTCTCAGTATAGAAATAAATATGTAGTGTTTAACTACTCACACATCAACCAGAATAAGCATGTCTTTGGGGGATGCAGCTCCTTGGATGTACCTGAAACAAATCTCAAATAAATACATTTTCTCTTGCAAAATAGCAAACATTGATATTTGTTACCCTGATATTTCCTGATCAGAGATAAGGTATTTTCCAAACAGATCTACTTCTCTTCTATCTCAGTCAACAATGTTCTGCTCTTTCATTCATAATTTTGCATTGTCCATGTTAAAAAGCTATAATAGTAGAGATGCCAGTGGCATAATGTTTCAATTGTGTTTTTCAGATATTTATTTAAAAAAAGGATGAAGAGACGTGTTTTAATACTAAGAGCAAAATAATGTAACTTCTAGAAGCCCATTTTTTTGGGGGAAAAATTATTCTGAACTTCAATTTGTTGACTACACATTTTAAAACTAATTCTAAGGAATAATAAGAATAAATAATCACAAGGCTAAGTCAAATTTTAATATGCAAAAAAAAACACAAAACCATGAAATATAGTTATGTGGTCTAGGACCATGAAAAAGCAACATCAACAGAAGAGAAATACAATGGGACAATAAAGAAATTAAAAACAGAAAAATATATAATGTTATTACCAAGATTTCTCAGTGGTGGCTCTCAAACTTCATAGAATCTAAGAAACCACCTGGAGAGTTACTTTACAATGTTGATTCCCAAGTTTGACCCAACACTACAGATTTAGAATCTCTGCATTTTAAAGAGTCTATAGGAGAGTTTTATTCAGATCATTTAGGAATTGTAGAGAGAGAAACATAACTGCAGGTGAATGATCCCAAAGTTCATGTTGCGTGGCCACAGAGTGCCAGGCCACAGGGACCTACTCTCCCCACCAGGAAGGCTGAACCTGAATTCAACTTTCTACTCATCTCTGATGCCTCTGTACCCATGACTCTAAATCTCACTTTTCAGAAGTTTGCCAGATGACTTGTCAAGTAGTGTACAGACAGCATCCAGCACAGGTAGTATATACTCAGGACTACATGAAACAGAGTTTATAACTTGCAGGCAAGTTTGAGTCACTATAAGAAGGCAAGGGGAAGCGCTGCTGGGAAATTCCAATGGAAAGCAAATTTACTTCATGTCTGGCATCTTAACAAATGGTGCAGCCGTGCCTCTCTGTGGGAAGAATAGAGGAAAGACTATTGTCTGCCTCTTCTGTTTAGCACTTAGCTCCTAAGTTTCCCCCAAAACAGCTGTTTCCCGAATCCAAATCATGGGATGTAATTGTCTTTACCTCCCGTTGCTTCACAGCCACCACACTTGGAGAAATATCAACAAACATAATATGTGGATTAATAATATTTTGCGCTACTATAATGGTTGATGTTCATGTAAACTGCTACTGGGATATTTAACGGCATCGTCAAAGCATTAAATACATTTACTCTGAATCAACCACTATGTCTGAGAATTTGTCTGAACCCTAGCAAAATGTTAGAAATAATCTAAATGTGGAATAATAGGGGATTTCTTAAATAAATTACCTCATAGTCATTATTTTAAAATGATCTAAAGTGTATCTTTTAGGAACAGGCACTAAAAGGTATTGATATGAAAAGAGTAGATTACAAAGCAGTATATTGGACATAATGTGAACTAATTCAAGAAAAGATATTAAATACATTTTTAAAACCTTACAACACATAAGTTGGGAAAATATAAGTTATTGGTATTTTTTGTTTTATATTAGGAAAATGAGTTGCTTTACTAGTGAGAAACAAATAATACTTATTTTTCTGAACATTAACCTAAGCAACATAACTATAACTAGGGGCAGCTCTTACTGTTTGGGCCAGTTCTCATTAGTTGACTGCCAAAGACAAACCACCTCCTACTCAGTCCAGAGGCTCAATTAGAGCTCTACTCTAAGCAAAGTGGGGGTCTTTCCATAGAAATCCCACCAGCTAAAAAGAGTTTTGGAGATGAAATTGTATATAAATGTAGTCCAATTGAAATAAATGTGTTGATGAATTTCAACAATATTCATTATTGTTCCCATGTGAACTTTATCTTCATTTACTTTTAACTGTATGCATTTGTTAACATTTTAAAAAATACCAGAGCCATTTAAATAATTAGACAATATTCATCCTAATAATGGAAAGATTCTTTCTATCTTTTTCACACAAAACAATGCAGCCTACTTTTGTCTGTTTAATCTTTTCATGATTACCTAAAATTCTTACCATGGTCTTCTGCGTACATCATAAAGGTCAATCTTGTTTGGAGTTCGGCTGTTATCAACCCATGGAGAAGCTTTAAGAGAAAGAAAGAAAGAAAAGAAAGTAAAAGGGAGAGAGAAATTAAGTTACATTAAAAATTAGAGAAATAACATCAAAATATTAGACATGACCTATAAAAATAGTATTTAAAATAAATCAAAAACACCATTGACACATTCTTCTTATCCACAATTTTAAAATGAGAGATACAATTTTTATGCATAATTTTTGTTTGTTTTTTAATGGCAAAAATGGAAAATGATATAGCAGTTTAAAAGAAAGTCAACATATTTTCTTTTTCATATTATTTCAGAAATAATTTGCAGACACAGGGATTTTCTGGGTGCTGACTTATATTTTTTTCTAGGTTTCCAGAAATTATATATTTTCTTTCTTCTCTACTAACAGAATAATTTACCTTAGAAGAAAATAGATTTGGCATCATGGAAATTATGCTTTCAATTATTTAATCTTTATATTTTCATGTAAAGCCATACTATCTTGATCTATAAAAAAGATTGCTGTTTTTCTTGGGTTGTTATCATACAATATCATAATTTTAGCCTTATTATTAACTAGCCATTTGATAATGGCTAGTCCATTTGAAATTTTAATTAAAAGGTTAAATTATAATAAAAAACTACACAAAAAAACTGTTTCCCTTAAATTTATTTAAAGGATTTGAAGTAATTCAATACAGATTCAAGAACCTTAAGTTAATTTCAGAGCTTTTACCATTTTCAGTAATCATAAAAAAATACTTTTGTCTAACTGCATTGATTTCAAATGTAATTAATGCATACTTATTCGAATTAAATCTATATTTTAATTTAAATGCTTTACAAACCTTCTCTCACAATATCACTCACAGACACACACACACACACACACACACACACACACACACACACCACTTAAACCCATTGGATGACATTAGAAGTTGATGAATTAGACAATAATTTTATGCTGAACAAGTCCTCTCCTTGAATATGTTTAGATATATGACCCTTAGAGAAATCTCTAATAATAATTCATGATTCTTAAATGGCTTATATTTAAAAACATTAAGAATCTTCTCTTAGAAGTCTTCTGAAATATCTACTATTAGGACATATCCCTTGATTATAGTTAAGATAGTTATATTATCGTAAAATTAAACAACGTGATTTCTTCTGTGATATTACTAATTAATTTGTTGTAAAATCCCATTGTGGCAATTAACTGGTACATTATTTATATAGGCTCAGAATTGTGGAAGATCAAATAGTAAAAATGACTAATAACCATACAGTGAAATGATCAGATTCATAATGATGCAGAATGAAAGATAGAGCTTCTAAAATCCCTGCGAAAAGTGAAAGGTTGCTCAGTCTAGAGTCTCTTTTGCCTTCCAATAAGATTTTGGGATGACAGAAGAAAGAAGGGGGTGGGAATAACAACTACATTGTGGGCATATAATTTCTGAAAGCCAAAGTTAAAGGTGATATTAATCATTCATGAGCATTCATGAGAATGCTTTCCTCTGATCAAAAATGAACTGTGAGTTTATCATTGACTACACTCTACTTCATATGATATTTAAGGTGTACTATGTCAGTTGTTGGACTGACTTTAAAAAAGGTGTTTATACATTACATCAGAATACTAAAATATGTGTTAGTTATATTCTTGAGAAAGCATACATATTACAAATCCATTTTCTAGTTAATACAGTCTAAAATAACAGAAGAGTATCAGTTTTTATTTTCAGCTGCTAGGAAATAATGCAGCTCATAATGATGCATTTGAGGGCTGATTCTCTTGGTAGAAACACCATTTCACATGAAAACTAATTGCATTTCCAATTAGCAAGTTCGAGTGCATTTTTCTTATTCTACAGACTTCACATTTTTTACCCTCATTAAAAGAAAAAGAAAGGTGAATTTCACATACCTAAAAATACCTTTAACCCTGGTCCAATTGCCGGGATCTAACTGATGTTATGTCAATCATTATTTTAGGCTTGTCTCAGTCATCTCCTATGGAGTATTAGTCATGGTTCTGAATTCCAAGCCAAGATAATGAGTTTGCACTGTTTTGTTTTGTTTTTAAGAATTGATTCCATACATTTGTATTGCATAGCTCACAAGATTTTCAGGAATCTGAGTGTTGCTGCCCAACTACTACCATCCCAGAACGGGTTCTCCACAGTCCCTAATTAGCATCATGGCTCCCACAGCAAGGTCCAGGATGAATCTCCTAGACAGAGAGGGGATATAGGCCCATATTCAGGTGTCAGAAAATCTAGGAAAGCAAATGTCTGCCCAGCCATTGTTCAAATCTAGGTATTTCCGGAGAGTACAGGGTTGCTTCCACAGCTAATATTCTGGAGGGACCTCAAGGATTCAGCTAAATTAAACCTTTAAAGTATTTTCCCAAAACAAAGTGGACAAATGGCAGCACATTTGAAAGTATGTGAATAGGGCTTTAAAAAGTTAAAACCTGCTTCCTCAATTCACATGCAAAATGAAAGAATTGAATATGATTAAATAGTATTTTTTAAAAGTTAATTGCTATTTGTAAAAAGAGCCATCTTTGAAAAGTGCTTATAACACAACCTGTCTTTACTTCCAATTCTTGAGCACAAAGGTCTCTCTTCCTCTTATTTTGTAATCTCCCCTTCCTAGTTCTCTCTTACAAACTGATTTGCCCCTCCTTCTTAGCATCATCAATTTCCTTGATACTGAGTTATTGCCATACAAAGCTAGATATTACCCAGTTTCTAGTTCTCTCCATGTTCACTTTTGTGATTTTTATTGTGACTAATTCTATTTGTTAAACATGTTTACAAAAAGTCAACTCTCAAGAAAAATTCTCCTCTATACTGTTTCAAGTCAAGTTACTTAAGTACCCCATAACTCAGGCCATGTCTTTAAGAAATAAAATGTATTTGTGCTTGTCAGCTTGTTCTTAAAAGTGGAGACATTTCACTAAAAGTTCTTTCAACAGGTTCTCAGGATTGACTAGTGATTAATTTTTCATTTTTTGATAGATTTATTTCTCCAAACCCTCCTTTATAAGAAAATATACAGGACATCACAAAAGGGTTTATCCAATTTAATGTATAAAATACATTCATCTCATTGCTGAGATGCCCTCAAAATTAATCCAACTTGACACCTAAGAAAGCTTTACTTTCATTGAAATTGCATGTTATTTTGTCATACTCATTTCTACAAATCCTCATTTGAGATTGAAGGAAAGCATCAATGCATTTTATATAGAAACATAAACCAGATCTGGAGAGAAAAATTTCAATTAGGTTCTGAAAATTCTATTCAATTCTCAATGTGACTCACTGGTCCATGCTGAGCGTGTGGATCTTTATCGCAGAACTGTTTTAGGATTCAGGATAACTTCCCCATCCAGATATACAGATACCTATCATTGGTCTCACAGCTACCTGGCCTGATTCCAGGTGCCAATACCTCAGGTGCTGCTTAGGTGTCTGGGTTTAAAGTGGTTTTGTCAGATACAAAGCCATTTAAAGAGAAATAGTCTTTCCTTTTAAAAGTAACATGGTAACTATCTTTTTCTTTCAATGTAGGAGAAGGGAGCAGATTGTTCTCAAGACATTAAGTCTGGACTTACGGTACCTACTGATTCACTAAGCACTTACCTGGATAATATCTGGCCAGGCCAGTGGCACTGCCAAACACCTGCCACAACAATGAAGGATCTTCATCTCGATTTTTTTTGAAAACTTCATCTAAGGCACTTGTCCAGTTCAGTTCATTTAACACAATTGTTGCTAACAAAAAAAAAGAGAAAGAAATTAATAAAATTTATAATTAATAATTGAATCAGTCTCCACTGATTTGCAAAAAAAGATATACATTTTCACTGCTTTACTGATAAAGTACTCTAATCCAGTAGCTACCAAAATGTTTAGACATGGGATTATGTCTTCAAACAAATTTGTATAGGATGTTGGCCTTTAGACATTGTGGGCTGGGTAATCTTTGTGTGGGAGCTTTGTGTGCTCTGTGGGATACTCAGCAGTATCTCTGGCCTCCGCCCACGAGATGTCAGTACAGTCCCCCTTGTTGTGACGAGCAAAACTGCCTCCAGACAGCATCAGAAATCCCTGGAAGGGCAAAACTGCTCCCTGTTGAGAATGACTGACTATATATATAAAAGGCTAAGTGTCCGTCCTTCTGACTGGTGGCTATGACACGCACTGGCCATTTAAAAATAAATGGCACCACAGACCTGGCGCTGACAAACCAACACTTGGCTTCCCCCAAGTGGGACACAGGGCCCCACCACCACTCCAGAGCGACACCCCCCCCCCAATCACAGTCAATGCTGCCAAGACCCCATGATGAAAAATGTGGTCCATAGCCCAGCTCAGCCCAGCAACAGTCGCTGTGGGCGCCCAGTTAATAATTTCATGTAGCCATGCCCGGCTCCCTCCCCACTAGCGACTAGCCTCCTTGGAGTTTCTTCAGCCCAGGAACCCGACTTGCTTTATAGCCAGGTGCCAACATGTTACAATTTAACCAAATGTCTGTGAAGTGTTTTCCCATGCCTCATCTCATTAGATCCTCGCACAAGTCCTGGGGTAGGTAGATAGAAGACTTGGTAGAATCCTATTTTCTTTTCATTTGCCAGAAAAAGGGCATTTAGAAAGTTTAGAAACTTGACTCGACTGAAAAAGAAGAAATGGTGGAATTTGAAAATGACTTCAGGTTTTCTCACTGTTCAGAATATAGTCAAACACTGCTGCAGTTAAATATTTTACTCTTTGTTCTCTCTGCTTGATTTACAATAATAATCTGCTTAGTGTTGATATTTACTGCTGTGTTGCTGACAATTACCTGAAAGAGAAGCTGGGGTGCTTCACTGGGCTGGAAAAAGTTTAGCTAAATCAGAAAGCAGGTCTAATTAAGCAAGTTTATTCTATGTATAAAAAAGGCTAAGTTGACTCGTGCACGTGCGATACATATAAAGCTCTCGCTGGTGCCAATCGCATGCATGTGTTTCAATATGTCATTGTCTATGGTGAATTTGGTTGACACTTCTATAGAGAGAGGGAGAATAGCAATATCAAAATATTTCTTCTAATTAATTTCCTTTCAATGTGCACGAATCCATGCACCAGGACACTAGTAATACATAAAACAGACAATGGCATCATTCCTAACTTTCAGACAGTTCAGGGCACAGTTTGATGACCACCTCCCTCAATAATCTGGTGTTAGATAATCTGGTGTGTTACTTGAGTTAAAAAGATAAATGCTTGCCATTGACCATAGTTTAATGTGTTTACAAAATAAAAAAGGTATTCATTTTGACCCCAAAAAAATCATTCAGAGGTTTGACAATGTCAATGTTAGAAATATGAAGTAGTTCATTATGAACAGTTTTTTTTCTAGTTAGCTCAATAATTAGAGTATGGTGCTAATAAGGATCAGGTCATTGATTTTGATACCTACTTATAACTGTTGACTGAAACATATGCCTTTCATTACAATGAAATAGAAGCATTATAATGGGGGATGAAACAAGGCTTAAAGTGGTATATAATTTGTAATTATGGGCCTCTGTAATTACAGCACGCTCTGTCTAGCATACTAAATGTTTAACTGGATTAGAATATTATTTTTCCCCCCACACAAAAAGATGAAAAATAATTTCGTATCTTTTTTTTGGTAAAATATATATCATGACCTCAGCAGATTAGCACATTGGACATCTCTGTACTTGAGAATCTATGACCAAACCTAAACAGTGGAAATTAGCTTCAGATACGGTCTGGAGATACTGTTTAGTGTCTATGTTTTTTGGTGACCACAACAAATAAAGGAAGCAAATGCAATTATGGCTAAACCATGCACAAGACTTTTTAAAGGTAAAATGAAAAAGAGGTTCTATCAAAAAAGGTGTATATTGAAGTTTATCATTTACAAAAAAAATGAAAACAGTAAAATTGTAAAACTGTTCTGGGACCAGCATTCTAATACATTTCTCATTATTAAAAACTAACAAGATTTCCATCTTTATAGATGTGGTTACTTCCAGAAAGATCAGTGTGTGTGTGAATATTCATGAGCTGGGTCAGATCCGTGGTGCATCTGAGATACCAGTGATTTCATATGCAAAAGCATGATCCAATGAACCCTAAGTGACTGGTTATATAAAAATTTATATTCACACAGATAACCTGAACTGATACTCACTATTCATGAATATTTATAGCAATATACAAAACATCACAGAAAATGAGGGATATTATACTTTTCTTTAAACATTCATAAGTTTAATATTCCACTGAACAAATAATCATGTTTATTTATGATCCAGTAGTCTTCATTAATCTCCAATCTACTCTATCTTTTCAATTTCCTTAACTATTTAATTCACATTAAGCAAAAACTGATATCTAATTATTTTAATAAACTTATTAGTTTTCAAGTCTGCTTTTTTTTCTAAAGTTTTATTTGATAAGTTAACAACTATAAAGATTAGGCTCTGATACACTGATTGTGAATTGGACTTTTATCTACTTGGGGGAAAGTCAACTCTGGAATATTCTTACTATATTGGAGATATGTTTTAAAATTTGCAGTTTATATATTTGAAAATTCTCTTATTCAGATAAGCCATTATTGAAGTAAATTTAAAAAATGTTTTTCTCAAATTTAGATCATCTGCTAATGAGCAAAGTATATAAAATATTTACAGAACAGGTCCCTGAATTGATTTTAAATTTTACTCAGAATGAAAGAAATTGTATTGTAAACCTATGGCAAAGCTTATCAACTTGATAATAGTATGTAGCAATGAATAAGGATACAAATACTTCCATTTCTGAGTGGATATTTACAAAGGCTATTGGGTGTAATCTTTATTCTATTAGACACAATTTTATCTGAAAGTCTGGAGCAAGAAATTAAAATTCAAAGTTGGCCCTGAGAGCACAGAAAAGTGAACCCTCTTTAAAGGGGAGCTTGATTGTAGCTGTCTTTCAAAATGAACATAGTCTTTTGCAATTTCAGGGGATTTATACCATAAAGACAGTATGGATCTCCAGTCCTTAACCAGAGAATTTTAGAGCAAGAGTCATTCATTCAATCATAGTGTTCAAAATTTTAAGGCACCAAAACCACAAAGTAAAATATATTGCTGCACTAGGAAAAAATTTTCTTAAGCTATGTTGAAAGCAACTATAAATACAATATATATATATATAAGTATCAAAGTAAACAAACAAGTATGAATATATTTTAGCTGCTTCTTCATTTGGCTATATTTTTCTGATCTACATCACACTATGTATTAGACTATAAGCATATATTATTTTAATATCCTGAAAGGAACAGATTTTTGTCTTCTTAAAATGTATAAAATTAAATACTAGCTTAATTCAGAATTACAGGGGGGTGCATTTCTCCATTTCTATGCTATTAGCGTAACTCAAATTACTGGGTAATCTGCAGATGACTGAATAATACTAGTAAAACTAATGCAGAATATTGGCCATGCTAAAACAAATGTATCTCATTTCCTGAAGATACTTACTGTCTCTCATCTAAAATCATCAGGTAGAGATTATTTAGGGAGATGGTTTTTAATCAACTACCCTGGCTGCAATTGGGTAAAAAGGCATATTCAAAAAGTTATCATTAAGAGATCTTTTTAAAAAAATATATTTTATTCATTTTTTACAGAGAGAAGGGGAGAGGGATAGAGAGTTAGAAACATCGATCAGCTGCCTCCTGCACACCCCCTACTAGGGATGTGCCTGCAACCTAGGTACATGCCCTTGACCGGAATCGAACCTGGGACCCTTCAGTCCGCAGGCTGACGCTCTATCCACTGAGCCAAACCAGTTAGGGCGAGAGAGAGAGATCTTTTGTTTTATATTACAAGGAGTTTCTGTGATTATGGTGCTGGTGCCTTTCTTTGGGTCTGAGTATTAGAGTCCCCTGTTTTTCTTACATCATAGTATTTAAGATTAAAGGTATAAAGCATAATCTTTCTATGATGAAACAAACAAAACAAGACCAAATTCCTTGGAAAATTATTCTCAGCTAATATTACTTTGGATTATGAAACTGTATTGTTCATTTATATAAAGACCTGAGACTCAAAGAATAATTGTGGTACTCTAACTCAATAAAGATAAACAGGTTGTAAGTTTCCGTTTGTCAATGTATATTATAAACACTTAAAATGCAGTTAGTTTTCTGTAAGTCACGATCTTTATTTGAAAGACCAGAGCAAGAAAAAGATTTTAATTGCCAAAACACTGATATAAATTAATAGCCAAATAATGTTTCATACAAGAACTCCAGAATAAAACATTTTTAAAATAACTTGAAATATTCCTTGACCAAAACCCAAAACTTTACCTTTTATTGGGACAGAATTACTTAAGAACTGGATAATAATTCTGACTGATTTTCTATAAATTGTTTAGCAGTATTTTAAATAATTGTATTTTATATAGTATATCAGTTATGTATTGTATATGTATTACATTTTAAAATATTGTGTACTATACAGGGATGAGCAAAGGTATGTTTTTAATTAAAAAATACAATAATTAATAAGTAATAATACAAGAATAAACTGCTTCCTGTACTCACAACTGTAAACCTATTTGTGCCCCCCCCGATTCACTCATGTCTTCCTTCTCCCACAACCTCCAAAAATAACATTTTACACTCACACAAACTTATAATTTTTCATTTGAATGGATATTAGAAATAAATGAGTGACATTTTTTCACTATAGAAGAGTAACTGGTCGATGCTGATCTAGCCTTGAACCTATTGCCAGTAACTAATGAACTTAAGCTAAGTGTCTTATGGCTAGTTTAAGAGCAAAATTAGTCCTCACTTTCTGCTGACTTCAAAGAAATGAAGATCTTTATCTTTGTTAGAAAATTAGATTTTGTAAAAATAAGTCTTTTATAGATGTCCAAGGCTAAGCCTATTAAAATCGATGAATGCTGGGGAAGAAACCTTGACTTCGGGCTTCTATTCTGAATGGTTAACAGGATTCCACTGATAATTGACTCAGAACGCCAAGGATACATCTCTATTCTCCTTACACTTGGTTTTAAAAAACATGGCCTTGGTGTTCAAGGATTCTCGCTTTTAGAGTGTTCTATTGTTCAATCAGGCTTCTCAAGGGAAGAAAGGAAAATCTAATTTGCAACAGCATAAAAGAAGCACTTTACATTTGCTAATTCTTCTGAAATAAATGACAACTCTATATCTTTTTTCTGACATGGCATACAGAATTATTTATAAGTTTCTCTTGTAAACTTCAACCCATAAAGTGTCGCACTGTTGGTCCCCTTCTTTAAGTTTGAATATATTTTGTTGACTTATTCAGGGTTCAGGGCCTCGTGTGCATAGAAGACACAAAATGACTAAAAAACCTTAAGGTTATTTATAATGTCAACTACAGCTTTCAAATGAAGCAAATATATGTAGAAAAAAAGAAATATTTTTTATGATTTATTTAAAATATAAATAACACTAGGTACATCTGTATCAAAAATAAATTTTATAAAACATAAAATAGCTTTGACAAGTTTCTGATAAGACCTGTAGATATTGAAGGTATGCAAGGAACTAGATGCTAAAAATTGTGTTGTTGTTTTATAATGGTAAATATGATGCAATTAAATCATTAAAACAAGAGAACTGGCTCCAATGTTTAATATGCTATTTCTATTTAACTAATAATACCATTCTTTTTATCAAAGCCTTGCATTGTGATGAAATTAGTATATATGATTTAAGTTCTTGCTACTGGTCATATCAAATAAGGTCAACAATATCAAGCACTTACTGTGTGCTGCAGGTATGTTAACCGTATGTGAGCTATTTATTTCTAAGTTTTCATTGTATGTTTAGCTCTACATATTTAAAATTTTATATCTAAAAAATATGTCAATGCCTTTGTAACACATTGTTTCTCAACTGAGAGAAATATTCCTCCCCAGGGGACCTTCAGCAATGTCTAGAGTCATTTTTGATTGTCATGCCTGCTGGGAAGTTATTTACATCTGGTGGGCAGATGCCAGGGATGCCCTAAACATCCCTCAATGGACAGAACATCCCCCGCAAGAAAGAATTACTAAAATTCAATAGTGCCCAGGCTTAGAAACCTGGCTCAAGTACAACTATAAACACAGGACAATGAGTCCACTTTGTAAAAACCAATATCCCCAATGAATGTTGTCAACAAAAAGCCACAGCAAAATTTCTACAAAGTGAGAAATGATATACTTTTTTAAAGGATTATTTTATGATATTAAATAATCTCAATATTTCAGGCTACATTTTGACACCCTTCGGGTTGAGCAAATTTTCATTTTTGTCTCAGAAACTCTAACACACTGTTCTCATCTCTAAAAAAGTAAGGATTCAAAGCTACTTTTTAGTGCCATTAAATGTTAGCCCTCCTACCACCTGCTTTTGGACAGTCACAGAATATTAAGAGTTTTGCTTTGATGCTGTTGTTATTTTTAATGAGTCAACACTTACTGTGTGATTCTAAACTGAGCTTATTGTATCTCTATAGCAAATGTTCATTTTATCCCATAGTACATAAGGTCATCATTAAAAGGGTTGCATTTAACAGATGAGCTGAGCCAGATGTCACTAATTTTATTCATCAACTCTAATCTCTAAAAGGAAAAATGTTAATAAGAAGAAACCCACTGATCCAATTAAATGCACAGGCAAAAAGAATCCACTTTAAGGACTAGACAGTGTGCATAAATATTAAAATGAACGAATCTTTTCAATGGATTTGGCTAAGGGAATCTCCTCTAATCCCAGTGTAATTGAAAGATTAATAAAACACAGAGAGAAGGGAAGACCAAATCTAATCTCTCTAATTGTGTCTCACGCACCCGACTGCACCTCCCACTGCGGATGGGAGAACAGAAGGGCCCAAGGCATACGCAGACCCCGATGACAAGATAAGCCTTATTCGTACAGTTAATTTGGTACCAATATTAAAAGGCTCTTGTCCTTGTCAGTTCTCTAACCCCCATATTACTGAGATTTCTGGTTTTGTTCCTTATGTCTTTCACTTCCCATAGATTGAGCATGTATGTGGCTAATATCCAGGGTACAGCTGTTCTGTTTTAATGAAATCTGAAAATTGTGGAGCACATCGAAGGGACTCAGAAAAAATCCAAGAGATTAAGAACACTGTAAGGGGAATAGAAGACCCTGGGATATAATGTTATCTTTAGTAATTGAAGGATTTTAAATGCCACTTTTAATAAAATGATAATTGTAAGCTATTTATTGGAGGGGCGTAGTGATTTTGCATGGGAATAATGAGAGTAGAAGGCAAGGTTAAAAACACTGTTTTTTTTTGTCTTTCAAGCATTCTAAGTTTTTCTGTTCCTAACATTATCCAAAAAAAGAAAACACAGTTAGTGACTTTGGTAGAGTAGAGTATCACTGGCACAACAGGCTACTTAAGTCATGTAACCTCTTGTGTTTCTGTGTTCCTTCATCTAAAAAATGAATAGAAGTACACTAAGAATGCTGATAGCCTTCAGAGTTAGTATGAATGTCAGATAAGTGTTTGAATAAAAGGGAGCATGATTTTATTATAGTCCTTCCCTTAGCTGGATTGGAAAACCGTAACATGTCCATGTCCTTTAGATGTCTTACTGGTACATAGACAATACCTTCTTTTTACATTTTTACATATTATTTTAGTCTTGCCATTCACTTTGTTTTACTTGAACAGTTAACATATTTCTCCATTTATTTTGTAATAGAGCCACTTTCCTTATATCCACCCCATAATTAAAAGTTCTCATATGAGATACTCTTCATTGAAAACATATAGGTAAAATATAATTTTAAATTTAGGAACATTGCATAATTTTTCAATATAAATTATGCAGAATCAATCATTAAACCTGAAGAGGACAATCAATTCTTCCATTGATACAAAGTCATTTTCATCATAAATTCAACTATTTGTAATTAAATTTGTAATTGTAAACAAAATTGATTATATATATGTGTGTGTGTGTGTGTGTGTGTGTGTGTGTGTGTGTATCTTAGAATAGATTATATGTATTCAGAATACTGTTTGTCACTTAGTAACTGCACAATAAATGTTGCCTGCCCTAACCATTATTATTACCTTATTCACCTTTTTTAAATTTTTTTTTTTTTACTCCTCACAGGTGGACATAGTTTTACTGATTTTAGGGAGAGGGGAAAGGAGGGAAGGAGAGAGAGAGAGAGAGAGAGAGAGAGAGAGAGAGAGAGAGAGAGAGAGAGAGAGAGAGGAGAGAGAGAGAAATATGGATGTATGACGGGATGAAATCAGCAACCTAGGTGTGTGTCCTGATAGGGGAAAAAAACCAGCAACCTTTCAGTGCACTGGATGATGCTCCAACCAACTGAGCCACAGTGGCCAGGGCTTATGCACCTCTTAATATTCAGCATTTAAAAGGTTACCAAATATATTTTGATGGAGAAATTCTAATTGAGCTGCTAAAATGCTAGGATGAATAATTATAACCTCACATTCACTCCCCTCCTCAAGAAACCTTTGCTCTTAACTCAGCCCTAAGTTAATGTCCAACATTACTTAATCTCCTTACTATAAATGTCATGAGAAAAAGGTATGTTAACCTTTCCAAAATTATTTACATTGTTATAAGAGAATTAAAAACCTAAAAAAAATTCTCTGTAGTGACAGCCCTTTATGTATTGTATAAGTTTGGTGAGGAGATGATTTTTACGATGGGATATTTCCAGTGGCCCCTGAAATCAAACCACACTGGTGAATGCTGCCATGATAGAACAGACACACTAAAATTCAGGTAGAAGAAATTAAATTATATAAGGTCTAATGTACATAGCAGACACAACACACAGGATTATACACCCACAGTTCTGTTAAGGCTGAGAGGAAATTCTGGGTGAGAATTATAGGCCAAATGAGCTATGGGATATCTCTTGTCTTTGCTCTGAGACTCCTTAACTGCATAGGGAATTTAGTGTCTCCATATAAAGCTGGTCTGCTGAATTCAAAATGAAGGATCAAAAAGTATTGGAGCTGACTAATGAGATAAGGATAACAAGGCTCCTGGGGCCTGAGCTGGTACTATCAATAAGGCACACACTGCTTGCTACTTAAGAGTTTGTGTCAACCAGTTTTGGAATAAAGAGTTGCCTGGTGATTTAAAGATGCAAAGATCAGATGCATTGAAACTCAGTACACAGTAGCTGGCTGTAATCAAGAAGAGAAATCACTTGGTTTATATGCCATCCTCTGCTTCAGAATGAAACAAAACAAAATAAAACAAATTGAATAAATTGAATGACAGATTGTTACTTCCAGAGTTATGTTACCTAAAGGTATGAATAAAATTGAACACCATTTCCAAGGCAACGTGAGGTTAATATCCTAATATCTGTAGTTGCACACGAATAGAGATGTAGTTGCATAGGAATAGAGAATTTTCCAAGTGCATATAAACACACATGCATGCAGGGCACTCATTAAGTATTTTGTTATTTATAGAGAAAAACATCATGCTTACAACAGTGAGCATGATTTCTTCAGATTTCAATGTACTTGTTATAGCAATTGACATTAAATTTATATTTATCAGCCCTAACAACTGCATTGTTCAGCGAGTATCTTAATAATACAGTAATAATTCTTATTAATAATCCTTGACTAGATCTTCAAGCCAAAATCAAATAAATTGTGATTATTCTCAAGTGTATCAAAAGCTAATAGAGAAGATAGATAAACCAAATCAAATTTTGCTTTTGTATCATAGATCCTATTAACTGTTACCTCCCTATGAAAAGCTAAGTAAATGCTTTGAGGGCTGAGGGAAGGTGGTCACAGAAGACTTCCTGGAGTTGGTGACACACAGTGGTAAGGAAGAGTGGAGAGGCAGAAAGAGGGCATGGTGGCTGATTCAGTGCCTAACCTGTGAAGAGCACAGAGATGGGACGATGATAACAACAACAAGGCATAAGACATTCTAGGAGCTCCTTGCTAAGATGGTGAATGGAAGGGGATTGCATGTAGGACCATGGCAGCAACGATAAGATTAAAGACACACTGTCATGATCATCCAGAACTACTAAATACACAATAATTTTATTCTGAGAATTATACAGAGCCATATAAGCTGACATCTGAAATAATCATATTTGCACTTAAGAGTTCACTTAGAAGCCAGATTGAAAGGAAGCCAGATGAGTGGGGATGGCAAAATAGAAAGCTTGTATGGTCAGGATACAAGCTTGTATGGTCAGGTGAGGACTAAAAAGACAATGGTGGACACAGGAGTAAAAGTTGAGGAAAAATAGTGTACAGACCATCGTGGCAGATAGTGGGAAGGGAAAAGGGAAGCCTCAGGTTTCTGACTTGGGTCTGGATAGTGCTATGAACAAAGATAGGAACGTAGGAGGAGGGGTATGTTTGGGGATAATGAGGATAAATTCCATTTTGAACACAACGTGAGGTACCTGTGAGATAGCTAGTAAACAGGATTACTTAAAAGGCAATAAGAGAAATGAATCTGCAGCTGAGCCAGGAAGCCTGCCAGGAAGAATCAGATTTGGGAGTCATTGTTCAGTGACAACTGGAACTATCCGCTTTGCGTGAAGCCAGCAGTTATTGACATCATAAGCTCTAGGGATCTTTAAGTATGAAGGAAGCTTTACTTACCAGAGAGAGATTGCCAAAAGGAGCAAATGAGGACCTAACTCTCATAAACAACATATTTTCCATAAAAAGTAATTGATGCATAGTATACTTTAATATCTATTGTTTTCATTTCATTAAAATGACAAAATGTGCCTTTCAAATATGATTTTCACATCTGCATTAAAATAAGAGTACTGAATACAAATTGTACTTTATCTATGTGTGACTCACAGTCCATCAGGAAGAAAGAATATGGAAAGGTATAAAAACCAATAAAAATCCATTATCTTTGAATGTATTTTTTTTATAACTTTGTACTTTTAAAATAGTTATTGACTTAAATCAAGTACCCAGGGATGCAATGCCTGCCTCTCCTGCGCACACTAATGCTCGCTGAGCACTTGAATAAGCAATTTCCCTCTGCCTCCGCTAGAAGGACGGCGTAATCTATTGTGCCTGTACACTTACCGAGAGCCTCAAGAGAGTGAGGCTCGATGATTACATGATCTTATAAGACCATCAAGTTCTACCACAGGACTCGTATATGTATTATAAAGACACTTCAAATTGCCGAACACACACTCCTCACCATCCTGGTGCGGCTCTCTTCTGCAATTCACTTGCACCTTTGACTTTTGGAAATGATTTAAACCGGCATCAGCAGCTCTCAATGCCTGAATGCCAACCAGCCTCATTCATCAGAAAGCAAGAGTGACAAGATTTAATTACTTAGAAACATATGAGGTTTTTCTTCCTAAAAAGGAAACTTCAATCAACCTTTCAGTAAAATTTAATATCAGAAGGTAACACAGAGATCGAGAATTTTTAAACCTTCCATTTCATAAAACAAAATTAGTCACATGTAAGAAGTAATAAACGCAATTTAACTTCAAACACATAGTTACCATTCTCTGATATAAACAAGGTTTACTGAAATAAATATTACTGTTCTTCCCAAAATGAATTTTCTTTAATAATCTTACTTATGTTTTTAAAAGAAGCCTTTACTTTGTCACTTTGTATTCTGAATCAAACTGATGAAAGCCAGAATCTTTTATGTTATTTGTCAGTTCCTCTCACCCTCCAAATATATCTGAAGCAGTCTTTTCATTTATTTGATTCAACTGAAATTCTTTTATAAATATCCTACTACAGTATAAATTGTTCATTTTCTCGCCCTTCCATCTGATATCAGAAAATGCAACATCACCAGTTTTTTTGTGTAAAACCAAAAGCGTGTGCATTTTATTGTTAACATTTTGGGGAACAAATGTTCATATTATATATTCTTTAATAAGGTACCCAAACCTTCTTAGACAAGAAGGTAAGAAGGAGTGTGTATGTGTCACAACAGGCACCAGATCATATTATTCCATCTTCTATTTGAACCACTGTATACTTATATACAATAAATAACATTTAATTAATTAATTTAAAAACCATCCAATATAATAAAAGACTAATATGCAAATCGACCAATCGGCAGTTGCTATGACACACACTGACCACCAGAGGGCAGATGCTCAACACAGGAGCTGCCCCCTGGTGGTCAGTGAGTTCCCACAGGGGGAGCACCGCTCAGCCAGAAGCCTGACTCCCGGCTGGCCAGGGCAGCAGTGGTGGTGGGAACCTCTCCCACCTCCATGGCAGCACTAAGGATGTCCAACTGCTGGCTTAGGTCCCCCTAAGTAGTCATTCAGACATCTCCCGAGGCTCCCGGATGGTGAGAGAGCGCAGGTCGGGCTGAGGGACTCCCCACCGCGCCCCACCCCACCACCGAGTTCACGAATTTCATGCACTGGGACTCTAGTTTGGTTATAATAGCCATTCTATACACTGACAAAACGTCACATAATTATTTTCCTGTTGAAAAAAACACAATTTTTTAATCCTTTGAAAAATCTATAATAAAAGTGTAATATGCTAATTAGACTGGACGTCCTTCCAGACGAAGCTGAGACTGCAAGGGAGGCCCGGGTCCCAGGTGCCTGTTGCAGCTGGAGGGAGGCCCAGGTCCTGGGTGCCAGAGGAAAGCCAGTGCCAGCAGCTGGGGGAAAGAAGGCCTACTTTTGCAAGAATTTCGTGCATTGGGCCTCTAGTACAAGTATAATGAGGTTGAGATTGAATTTACTGTTTATTTGTAATAGTCTCAAAAAGGATTCTCTTGAATGTAAATTTATTTCCACACTTTCAAGGATAGGCAAAATGATTTTTTTCCTACCACTTGAAGTTCATCTTATTAATCATTTTATAAAATAGTTACTATTTTTTAAATCAAATTCAAAAATATAATCTTATTGTCTTTAATAAAATATATTTACATTTTTTAATTTTTAAATAAAAGAATTCATATATTTTATTAAATTTAATAAATCTTTCACAGGTATTTTTTGGGGGTAGAAAGATGCATTCAATAAAATTAAATTTTCCTTAAAAATCATGAGCATTGTTATGTCCACTTCTAAACAATTCTGTTTTTCCTTAGTTCAGAATAAATTGAAATTCATGCCATCAATATAAAAATATAGACTATGGCAGTATACTTCTTCCCTAAGTTATTTTTATTTGAAATTTCAATCAACACAAAGCTTCCTGGAGACAGTTGTTCAATCAAGATATACATATGTGAAATGTATACATATGTGCATTTATTCAAAGTAAAATGAGGATTAATTGGGAGATATGAAATGGTATGCTAAATTTTTTATTTTTCTGAAGATATCAAACAAAAGCCTTTTTCCAAACTGCTGTTTTTATTTTGGGTCAAAACTTTAACCTTTCTACTTTTTCTAGCAACTGCTTTAGTGTCATTTTCTATGTAAAACCTTTCATTATAATTTTTGAAATGTGAAAATCATAATTAAGATCACGGGGTTGACTTTTAAAATAAAACAGAATTTAAGTATTTGGCATATTTTTCATTGACCTAAAACTCACTATTTAAACCAAAGACAAGTAATGTTTCTTTAGGAGCTCCTTGTCTGGGAGATTTTTATATACATAAGATTATATAACAGATTAAATTTGAAGTAACTATACACTAACATAAAATGAAAAATCTAAAGAAGAAAATAACTATGTACATGTAGCACTGTATGTCACCAAAAAAATTTGGAGTTTGAAATAAGAATGTTTTGGTCAGAACAGAGTTCTCAATTTTCATTGTACAAAAATCTCCCAAACTTTACTATATTATAGAAAGTCTGAACTCAGCATGCCCTGCTATGGAGGCAGACAGGAGATGTTAGCCACACAGAACATCTACATTATTTATCCAGAAATTCAACAAATTAACTTCAGTAAAATGTCAAATGAGAGATGGAACTCATAAGACAGATAAAAATATGTTTCAAAATAAAACATTTAAGTTATATAATTTAATTCAAATCAGCAAGGCATATAATATTATTTGGTCCATTGGTAAACTACAATATTTTTAAATTCCATTAAAATTGTATCCTTCATTATAAGAATTAATGGAAAATATTTAAATAAAGCTGAGTATAGCAATGGTATAGTTACAGTAATGGTTTTATAGTATATGGTCCCCTGTAAATAAAAAATGTATTTGATTGATAATTTAAGTAGATATATATTTAAGAATATAAAAATATATACATACATTTGATAGCCTACTAACCCAGGTTAAATGCAAATCTCTTAACTTAAATGGTCCCTAAACTATCGATTACAGAATACATGTTAGTTCATATATTTTGTCAGAATTACACATGGCATAATTGTGGCAGTGGAAAGGGTAGTTAACATCATGTATTGTGAATAACGGATTAATTTTTGAGTTTTATAAAACAAGCTAATAAATTGGAAATATCATGTCAACATATAAGATTTATATGCTTTTAATTCTTTGCTTTGACTATTGACTTGGAAGTGAGCAAAATATGTTTAAAACTATCAGAGTCTGAAATCAACCTATAATCAACCTCCTTAAAGAATCAGCTGTAATTTTTTTCCCTAACCTGTCATACTTTTTAAAATATGAATTAAG
Organism: Myotis lucifugus; assembly: GCF_000147115.1. NCBI lineage: Eukaryota > Metazoa > Chordata > Mammalia > Chiroptera > Vespertilionidae > Myotis > Myotis lucifugus. The sequence goes on along the minus strand of NW_005871099.1, from coordinate 3,429,400 downwards.
AAGAGAAAAAGAATGAAAGATTGAGAGTAAGAAAATGGAAATGACATTTAACTTGTAGCTCTATATAAGAGCAATCTGCTTGATAAGGGCTTTAACACTTGATAAAAAACTGTCTTAAAATTTATTTGGATATAAAACTGTTAGATTAGCATTTTGACTTTTAAACATTTTAGGAAAACTAGCTAAAACTGTCAGAATATATCTGTTGTGTAAGAGTATGTGTGTGTGTGCACTTACATGCATATTATATGTATGCATATGAATATATATAATATATATACACATATACATACTACTATGAGATTTCAGTAGTTTAAACATCAAGTAGTTTACTAGTCTGTTTCTCTCACATCCTACACACATACTGCTTATAGGTGGTGTAGTCCAGGTGTGGGAGAGGGAGTAGGCTCTGTAGAATGTTTTCATTCAACCCAGGGACCTTCTGGTTCCTCCCATCTGGTCCTGGGTGAAAGAGGGTTCCAGAGGGTCTAATGCTGCCAATAAAACCCACCAGCTATAACTGCATTAGAATTAAGTGTGATTTTAAAAAGTCTGTTTTATTTATTTATTCTTTTTTAACATAGTAATTACTTACTGTTTTTTTTCTTGACTAGAAAATTGATAGTGAAGGTAATTCTAAAAAGAAGTTGCAATATATAAATATCAGAAATAACTAATATACATGCGAAATTATTTCATAAAACTTGTTCACATTTATAAGGAGAAAACATTTTTAACAAACATGTGTTATTTTAAATTTTAGAACCTAAAAACTTCAAATAATAAATGACAAACAAAATACAGGGGAACATTGATTTTTACCCCCATTAGCCCTTCTATTGGAAATGGAAAAGTGTGGTGTACATATAGAAAAGAAATGATTGAAACCAGTTTTTCTTGTCATTTACCTGTTTGACTTTTTTTTTGGGGGGGGGGTAGCTTTGGGATGAAACTGATAACTGAAGAGAGTCAAAGAATTAAATTATTCTGGAATGAGGATGCTCTCCTATGGGTTGAAAAAGCCCTGTGATTTATGAAAGATAAAGATTAAATAGAGAAGCCATGTTAAGAGTAAAAGATGCCAAACCCATACAAGGTTAGTTTCAAAAATAAAGCCTCCCACTAAACTACTTATAACTCTCCTGGGGACTTTTGCTCTCTACCAAGAGTGGTCTAATCATTACCAATGCATTTCCCTGCCGAGAAAGTACAGAAACAACTGGTCCTCACAGACCTGAAAGGGTAGGAATGGGACAGTTCCTCAGTCCTGCTCCAGACCGGATGAATGTAAGGCAATAAAGGACCCCCGTGTCCACCGGAGCCTACAGTGAACTTCTTCACAGCGTCTAGTCACTATTATGTGCAAGAAAAAGTAAAAACAAATTTGTACGCAAGATTGAACCATGTAGCAAGGTTTGGTACTCCCTTTAGGATGTGATATACCTCAAGCAGTGTTTTTAAAAAGCATCATGTATTATTCATTAAGTTAAAATTGTATAGGACTTATTTGCTCTAATCACAATAAATATTGACAAGATGCCATCTCAAGCCTAGCATAGCTCATAGCCCCATAGTTTTAAAAATCTGATCTTTGTATCTTGAGACAAGTAGTTTTGAAATATTTAATCTATTTAAAGTCTTTCTCTTTTTTACAGGATTGTAGAAATACTTTTTCAATACCTCTTTATCTCTAGGGAGAAATCTGCATAAGATTTTATCCATGAAGCAAATGTCAGATGATTAAAATATTCTCATCTCAAATTCCATACTTTCATTTTCTCTCCAATTGTCAATCCCTTTTTAATTTGCTGTGAACAGTACTGTCAGTCTGTTTTGGAAGCTATTCTAATTTAAGATTTCATTATCCCTTTTCTTCAACCTTTGAATGGCCTGTCACTTGTTATATCCATCATAAAAAGCTGGCCAAGTACACTTCTGATTTCCAGCTATCAATTTATAGAGGCATTGAATTGTGCACGCATTCTTTTTTATGTCTTCCCTCTATGTTCCCATTTTAATTTCTTTTTTAGAAACAAAGAAACCGTGCATTTTAATTTGTATTCTCCACTACACAATTAGAAATATAGCAATAACTGGACCTTTAACAAATGCCTGAATTTCTTGTTCAGCAACAGTATAAAATAATTCAAAGACTATTTTATTTGTAACACAGCTACTAACAAAATATGAATAGAAATTAAGAAAATGTAATTAACATACTGTTCAATGTTTGTTCTCCCTCTTAAGAAAAAACACTGAGAAATAAATGCCAGCTCCTATATTTCATGGAAAGATGTGTGTATTCCTGAGTTATATGCATGCTAAGAAGAGTGCTAAGATATGGGTGATATACAGGATATGGGCATTATCATTTTTAGATGAGAAAGATGTGGACAATACCAATATTAATTGTGACATAGATTCTTTAAAGATTTCCAAGTATTCTCACTGAACATTCTTCATGAGGCTCCTGAGAATAACCTTTCCATTAGCCACTTCTTATATATTTGGCCAAATATGCAACATTAAGAAATAAACTTTGTAATTAAATATACTACAAGAGATATACAGTAAAACATTAAGAACCATGTAATATCATATGTCTAAATCCTGGCTGACTTGGTAGCCTCTGCTCAGGCTGGCATGGAGTATGAAGGATGTCGCTATTCCACAGGACCTTAGGTTGTTCTGGGGAAGCCAATTCACAATGCCAGGCCGGGCCATGGAGGCGAGTAGCAGCAAGTTTTCACATAGAACAGAAATGTGTTTGTTGGGTCAAAAGAACTAGAGAAGAGAAGAACCCAGCAAGAAGTCTCTAAATAACCCATAAGATCTTTCCCCAAGAGAAAGAGTCAGTTTAATTATCTTAAAGATGCATCGTCCACCCAGCCCTGCCCTAAGCCACCCAGCGCAGGACCATCCTGCACCTTCCCTTCCCCACCTTGCTTCAACTTGATGGGGAATAAAATTCACATAGCAGCTTATAAATGCCCCGCCCCCTTGGCCCCTTCTCCATTGTAGGCTTTCATTACCTCTAATCCATGGTAGGGAAGAAGAGGCAACACTACCTCAAATTTGAGATTCGTGACTATGACATGGAACAGACATTGTAATTTCTGAATGGAAACTTTTTTTTTGGGGGGGGGGTGATTGTTTTTATGACTAAAAGTGACCAAGACCGTTTTATTATTTTAGAGAGATGGTATAAATTAAATAAAACATATACTTGTGGGATGGTAATGTTCCATGGTCAAATAAATACGAAAAACGTCGGGTAAAACAACTTGAGTTTTGTTTCTTTCTAGCAGAATTTCTCTGAGCTGTTAAAGGTAATGTGTACTATGAATCTCCAAAGAGGGAACTATAAAATACAACATTTCCCAAACTTATTTGGCCAGCAAACCATTATCCCACTGAAGAATCCTGATATAATTTTATTACCTATAGACATATTTAGAAAATGTGCCATTCTGGAGTAGTTCACCTACCATGTGAACTACAGAAGACAGGTGCAACCACCATCATAGGTATCTACACCAAAAAGCTAAGTGGACCTTGTAATCAGTAGCTATCTCAAAAGCTAATTTACAATTTTATTTTCAATGAGATCACAGGGTTTTATAATTCTAAATATTATAAGGGTCAAAGTATCCCTCAAGTTTCAACTCAAGAACTGGAATGCTTCACAAACTCACTCAGTAGGAGATTATTCTAAAATGTGATGAATTTGAAATGTGCACAGGACAATATTATCTGCTCAGACTGGTAAAAACAACAGCAACAGCTTGTCAGCATGACTTCATAATTAATCAGCCTGTACAGTATTCTTCTGCCCTCTCTTAAAAATGACAAAACAAAACCAGACTTCAGTAACTATAATTTTCAGTTTCTATATCTGCAGATCCTACATACCCACTCAGTAACTTAGGGGATTCTCCATGAAAATCATCAAACTAATTATTGTTGCTATTTATGCCTAGAATTGCAAATTAATTCTCTTCCCAATCAAGTCTATTTATCTATTGAGTTTGGTGAGCACTGACCAATCCCTTTGAAGGAAAGTGCAAAAACCAAGATTATGGATTAAAATGCAAAAAGGAGGCTTGCAAATACAAATTTCCAGCCAAATATTTTTAAACCATATATTTTAATATAAAGTAAGAAATAGCCAACTTAACTTTTTCATTGTTTGTTTTATCTTTAGTCTTTTAAACCAGAGTTGAAGCCTATTGCATTTTTCCTCTGGAAATAAATTTGCGTTTTAGTCAGTTCAGGCTGCCATAACAAAATACCACAGACTTGGTGGCTTAAACAACAGAAATTGTCTCACATTCTGGAGGCTGGGAAAGCCAAGGTCAAGGTGACTGCCTATTCAGTTCCTGGCTTGCAGTCACCTGCCTTCTCATACTATTCCTCGCCTGGCCTTTCCTCTGTGTACATGTATGGGCTTTTGCTAATAATACTAGCAGGCTAGGGCCCCAGCCTTATGACCTCATTTAACTTTCACCTTCTACCACCAAACCCTTTCTCCAAATACAAGTACATTGGGGGTTAGGGTCTCAACATAACTTTTTTGTGGAAAATTCAATCCATAGCAATTTACAAAGCCCATCAAACTATTATTACTAATTAGTCTGTTACTCTATAGTCCTAAATGAATTCAAGAGCTAGTATCTGTAAGAATTTTGGGGGTTACCTGTGTTCACCATTTTTCTATAGAAAAATAAATACGATATCACTCTTTCTGAAATGCATGTATTACATACAGTAAGGCATTGAAAGTAAAGGCAAGTTTTACCTCAGAGAAGAATTGCTTCTCTTTGGCCATTCTTATTAAATACTAGCGGCCCGATGCACGAAAATTCGTGCAAGAGTAGGCCTTCCTCCCCCCCAGCTGCCAGCACCGGCTTCCCTCTGGCACCTGGGACCCAGGCTGTCTTCCCCAGGCCGCCCACAGGCACCCGGGACCGGGCTGGCTTCCATCCGGCCCCGGCTTCGTCAGGAAGGACATCCGGAATGATGTCTTATAGACGTCCGGTCTAATTATCATATTACCCTTGTATTATTATAGATGATAAATTACCCCAGCCTAAAATATACATTTTTGAACTTCAGGATTGTCTTCAATGTATTTTTTATGAGGTTCTTATTATTTTATTGCCCTACTCCTAATAAGATATAATGTTAATTATTTAAGATAATTCTTTTTCCCCCAAGTGATGGGATGATCACTTTGTTACAGAATCAATTGTACTTCTTAAGAGTTCCCTTTCTTAGCACTTATCAGATTTCTATTTCCTTGATTCAGAACCAAGGCTTTGTAATTGAAATAGGATTTTAAAATAAGAAAGAAAAGCTGCTTTGCCACTTTGGTATATTAATAAACATGGTAACGTTTTACTGACAGTTACTTAAGGCATTGACCTTTGTAGCAGTTAAGCATACAGCTCTGTAAAACTGGAATGATGCACCTCCAGAACTGCAGAAACATTTTTCTTTTTTTTTTGGTAAATTATCTGGTTAAAAAACAACAATGAACACAAAATTGAAGAACCTATTATTGCTAAAAACATTTTGTATAATAGTATCTTGATCCAAATTAATATTTATCATAAATACCAGCAAAGAAAACAACTACAGAACCCAGTGCAGAAATATACATATATGATGTAATAGCTGGAAAAATATTTTACAGTAAACTAATCCAACTTATATTCAATGGTCTGTATATTGAGAAATTATTTAAGAGGTAATATTCAATGTTGATAATGTTGGTGTTAGAAGGGCACTAATTCACTGCTAGCATAAATTTGAATTTGTATTAACCTGCAATATAAATAAAATTTATCAATAGCTTTGACTTTCTAATATGAGGTCTTATATTTTATCATAAGGAAATTATGAAGTGATATGGAGATATATTTATTTACCATGATAAAATGACAACAATATAAATTAGCTATGGAACATATAATATTATAATGTTATTTTCAAAAATATTATTAAATAATATATGATAAAGCTTCCTGGCATGTTAAAAGTACAGGTATAAACTTTATATTCATTCATTTTTGTAATATGTCAGTATTGGTATATTCACTTAGTTTACTATATATTTACTATTAGTATATTCAATAAACACACATACATATAGTATTAGTATCACTGTAAATTTATATATTCTCCTTTATCCTATTTTGTAATACAGAAAATGTTTTTCCTTTACAGGGAGAAATGGGGGACTATCTGTAATAGTTTAAGGGCAAAAATGTTATCTTATTTTACCTCTAACATTAATACTAGCACATTGGTAGTTAGGATTTCAACATATGAATTTGGGGAGAACACAAACATTCAGTTCATAATGGAAATGGAAAGTGTGCTGTTTCTGTAGGAGGAATTACCTAATCTGTTTTACCTTCATAAAAATGTTATACTGGATACTCTAGTAAGAACAGAGGAGGGGTGGTGTGACCTTGGACAAAGTGGTAGCCCAAGGAAGCATGCCTATCCATATTGTGTAAACCTGGTATATTTTTTAGGTCTATACTCTTCCTTCTAATTTTATATTCATTATAATTTTTGTAATGGCATTCTGGTATGTTAATCTAATTATCTCAAAAAGTGTGGTATACAAATTTAATTCTAATAAATCTTATAAATGTACTTTTGAAAAGCAAATGAGCTATGATAAAATTATTAGGATCTTTAAAGAGTAGTGAATTAAATAAAAGTACAATTTGGCAAAATTTCCAAATACCTTTCTCCATAATTATTTTAAAATATGTTTTTATTGATTTCAGAGAGAGAGAGGAAGAGAAAAGGAGAGAGAGAGAAACATGGATGTGAGAAAGAGATAGTGATCATTGCCTCCTGCACACACCCCAACTAGGGAATGAATACACAACCTGACAGGTACCCTCACTGGGAATCAAACCAACAACCTTTTGGTGCATGGGATGCCGCTCAAGCAACTGAGACACAACAGCTGGCCAGGGCTCTCCATAACTATTAATTTTTATTTCCTAATTCAACACAATGAAAGAGAATTACAGGCCAATATCCCTCATGAACATAGATGCCAAAATCCTCAACAAAATCCTAGCAAATCGGATCCAGCAGTACATCAGAAAGATCATACACCATGACCAAGTAGGATTTATTCCAGGGATGCAAGGATGGTACAATATCCACAAATCAATAAACGTGATACATCACATAAACAAATTGAAAGAAAAAAACCACATGGTCATATCAATTGATGCAGAAAAAGCATTTGACAAAATCCAACACCCATTTTTGATAAAAACTCTCAGCAAGGTGGGAGTAGAAGGATCATAACCGAACATAATAAAAGCCATATATGACAGGCCCACAGCCAACATCATACTCAATGGACAAAAACTAACACCATTTCCCCTAAGAACAGGAACAAGACAGGGATGCCCACTCTCACCACTCCTGTTCAACATAGTCCTGGAAGTATTAGCCATTGCAATTAGACAAGAAGAAGAAATAAAAGGCATCCAAATTGGAAAAGAGGAAGTAAAACTGTCCTTATTTGCAGACGACATGATATTATACATACAAAACCCTAGAGACTCCATCAAAAAGCTACTAGACTTAATACATGAATTTGGCAATGTAGCAGGATACAAAATTAACCCCAAGAAATCTGAGGCATTTCTATACACCAATAGTGAACTGTCAGAAAGAGAGATTAGAAAAACAATCCCATTTACCATCGCACCAAAAAAATTAAGCTACCTAGGAATAAACTTAACTAAAGAGGTAAAAGACCTCTACTCAGAAAACTACAGGACATTGAAAAAAGAGATAGAGGAAGACATAAACAGATGGAAGAACATACCGTGTTCATGGATTGGTAGAATTAACATCATTAAAATGTCCATACTACCCAAAGCAATCTATAAATTCAACGCACTTCCCATTAAAATACCAACGGCATACTTCACAGATCTAGAACGAACTCTCCAAAAATTCATCTGGAATAAAAAAGACCCCGAATAGCTGCAGCAATCCTGAGAAAGAAGAAAGTAGGTGGGATCTCAATGCCAGATATCAAGATGTATTACAAAGCCCCTGTTCTCAAAACTGCCTGGTACTGGCACAAGAACAGGCACATAGATCAATGGAATAGAATAGAGAACCCAGAAATCGGCCCGAACCAATATGCTCAATTAGTATTTGACAAAGGAGGAAAGAACATTCAATGGAGCCAAGATAGTCTCTTCAATAAGTGGTGTTGGGAAAATTGGACAGATATATGCAGAAAATGAAACTAGACCACCAACTTATACCATACACAAAAATAAACTCAAAATGGATAAAGGACTTAAATGTATGACAGGAAACCATAAAAATTCTAGAAGAATCCAAAGGCAGCAAAATCTCAGACATATGCCAAAGCAATTTCTTCACTGATACAGCTCCTAGGGCACTTGAACCTAAAGAGAAAAATGAACAAATGGGACTACATCAAAATAAAAAGCTTCTGCACAGCAAAAGAAACCATCAACAAAAACAACGAAGAAACCCCTGCGTGGGAAAACATATTTGCCAGTGTCCTATCTGATAAGGGCCTAATCTCCAAAATTTATAGGGAACTCATACAACTTAACAAAAGGAAGATAAACAATCCAATCAAAAAATGGGCAAAGGACCTAAATAGATACCTTTCAAAAGAGGACATTCAGAAAGCCAAGAAACATATGAAAACATGCTCAAAGTCACTAATCATCCGAGAGATGCAAATCAAAACAACAATGAGGTACCATCTCACACCTGTCAGAATGGCTATCATCAACAAATCAACAAACTACAAGTGCTGGAGAGGATGTGGAGAAAAAGGAACACTTGTGCACTGCTGGTGGGAATGCAGACTGGTGCAGCCACTATGGAAGACAGGATGGAGTTTCCTCAAAAAACAAAAAATGGAACTCCCATTTGACCCTGTGATCCCACTTCTGGGAATATATCCCAAGAAACCAGAAACACCAATCAGAAAGGATATATGCACCCATATGTTCATAGCAGCACAATTCACCATAGCTAAGATCTGGAAACAGCCTAAGTGCCCATCAGTAGATGAATGGATTAGAAAACTGTGGTACATCTACACGATGGAATACTATGCTGCTGTAAGAAAGAAGGAACTCTTACGATTTGCAACGGCATGGATGGAACTGGAGAGCATTATGCTAAGTGAAATAAGCCAGTCAGTGAAGGAAAAATACCACATGATCTCACACATTCATGGATAATAGAGACCATTATAAACTTTTGAACAATAATAGATACGGAGGCAGAGCTGCCTCACACAGATTGTCAAACTACAGTGGGAAGGCCAGGGAGGGTTGGGGAACAGGAGGGAGGGGGGTAAGAGATCAACCGAAGGACTTGTATGCATGCATATAAGCATAACCAATGGACATAAGACACTGGGGGGTAGGGGAGGCCAGGGGATTGTCAAGGGCGGGGAAAAAAGGACACATATGTAATACCCTTTGTAATACTTTAAGCAATAAATAAATAAATAAATAAATAAACAAATAAATAAATAAATTCCATGCAAGTTAGTTTCTTTTCTGATCATTCAGTGGTAAAGTTAGGAACAGTTGACAGAAATACTAGAGGGAAACATGCAGATAATTTTTTTTAAAATCCTGTTTACATAACTCCTTATACATTGATAGACATTTCTGAGCTTGGCTTTTGGGCTTGCCTGCCATATTTTTTGTGATCACTTCTGGTTTGGGATTCACAGCACAGTACAAACTATTAATGCTTATATATGTTCATGGTAGTGTTTCGGCTGTTGTTTTTCTGTGTAAGACAAATAATTGTGAACTAATGCCATGCTCTTTTTTTTAAAAATAAGAATGCTTATTGAGTTGTTCTACATATCAGAATCTTGGTTGAAATAGTATATGATTTCTTACTAAACATCTTATGAATTTTGAAATTCCTTTTACATAAAAGTACCAACTTGTGAAATTATCAAAAATGAAAACTTTCAGATAGGGTTTTAATTAAATATACTACTCTAAAATTTTAAACATATCATTGAGCAAAAATGACCAGTTTTCAATTCAAGGGACTAAAGTAATCGCCTTTGGGAAATTAGAAGATTTATTATGAAAATGTAACTATACAACTGCCTTTAAGTGAAAGAAGCTGTTTCCTGCTGTTAAGCTTCAATTAACTGTACTTTTCACATTTCTTAAGTTCAGAAACCTAGAATAATATTATAAATCTAATATGTTGTGGTGAACTGCATAAAAACTACCAGTAATTATTAAATTTTTAAGATCTTGTTAACATTGCTGATTTTACTTCTGTGTCATTTACTCACACAGCCCATAACACTGGATATGAATTATAAAGGAGTACAGGCCGGGAAGGGTCAGAGTCTTATTGATGAGATTTCAACCAAGAAGGAAAAGCCAATATCAAGATAAATAGGGCTAAATAAATAATCCAAAGACAGAGCTTCTTTTCCTTTTTTAAAAGATGTATGCCATATGCCAAAGTGTCTTATGACTTCTGAAAATCTCTAGGTATTTTTAAATTAATTTTCAAAGTATCTAGGTATTTTTAAATTAATTTTCAAAGTAAAGCAGTATTTTTATTCTCTGAGGTGATTAAAATCATCTTCTGCAGTTGTTTACAAATAGTTTATTTGAAATTATAAAGAAAAACATTTAGTTTATTTGAAATTATAAAGAAAAAGGTTTAGACAAAGTAAGATACTGAAAAAAGATACATGCCCTGGCCACTGTGGCTCAGCTGGTTGAGCGTCCTCCTAAGCCTTTGGATTCCCAACAGGGCACATGCCCAGTTGAGGGGGGTGCAGGAGGCAGCCAATTGATGTTTCTCTCTCTCCCTCTCCTTTTCTATATCTCTAAAATCAATAACAATATTTTTAATAAAGAGATGTGTATATTATGTGACAATTAATATCTTAAAAATGTATTCATGGATTTATTGTATGTGTCAGATTTCATGACAGTATAAAATAGATGAAGACATTAGTCACGAATATAATTTCAACTAAAAAAAAGAGATCAAGATAGTAAGAAAATGAAGATTCTCATATGTAAGTATATTACTAACTTCTGGGTACAATCCTGGCTCCAAAATAATATAACCAAGTCAAAATTAACTCAAAAGTAAAATATCAGGTATATTATTACTCATACTTATTAAAAGAATAAAGGGTGGAATTAGAATTTATTTGACATCTGACAAATGTTGTGGTTTTTCATTAAAGACTTCACTTCAGTTTCCCCCTTTTCAAAATTATTTATTTTAACAAAATTATAGTAAATAAATATTATATTAAGGAAGTTTATTAGCATGAAGTCAAGCAACTAGTAAACTCTAAAAAAGGTTATTATTAATCAGGTCAATGGAATTATAGAGTCTACTAACCCTTGGTATTTGTAAAATATATACACAAGGTAACTTATCAGACTGTTGAATTATGTTCTAATTTGTTTTCTAGTAATCTAGGCAAAAAATGAGAAATGCATTTTTCACTTATTTTTGCTTCTAAAACCTAATATCCCATTGAAAAATTAAGCAAAGTAATTTTGTTTTTATATTCTCTGGGTAACCTACTCCTGAAGAGAAATTTTCCTCTTTATTTTCAGCCTTTTAATAGTTTAACAAAAATATCCCTCTATAATAAGGCAGGTGCAGGGAAGCAAGCTGAAGAACAGTACGAAAAACCCATTTGAGTTATTACATTAGTTAGTGTTGGCAATTTAAAAAATATTCTAAAGGACTATGTCCCAAACTATTAACCATGGTTAGCTTCAGGAGAGGATACCATTGGAGACTTTCATTTTCCATGTTAAATATGATGCAATATTAAAATTTTGCCACCATGGCACATAGCTTTTAGAAGAAAAAAGAAACCTGTATTTCTTTTTGCTTTGTGTTTTGTTTTGGTTAACCCTCACCCTAGGGTATTTTCTTTTATTATTATTGTTGTTGTTGTTGTTGTTTATGGTATTAAAAATAGTACTACATATGTCTCCTTTATTTTTTTCCCCCTGTTGACCTCCTCCCAGCCTCCCCTACCCTAGAATATTTTCCCAATGATTTTTAGAGAGAGTGGAAGGGACAGGGAGATACAGAGAGAAAGAAACATCTTTTTGGTTACTTCCCAGACACTGGGCTAGGGATGGAGCCTAGACTGGAATCCAACCCAGGTCCCTTCAGTTCATGGGCTGATGCTCTATCCACTGAGTAAACCGGCTAGGGCAAGAAACCTGTTTTAAAAATGTGTGAAGTAGTTCTGATATCCTTCATCGAAAATTTTACAGAAAATTTGAGGATTTCTGTATAAGTACTACTGGACTGCCTGAACTTCAAGGAAATTTACCTATAGAGGGGCAAAAAAGACTGTGGAAGTGCATGTGATGAGCCTCATTAAATATTCTGTGTATCTGAGGGAGGGAGCTGGAGTGAGAACAGGCCAGTGAGGTAGGGGCAGCCTAGTCTGTGTACCATGAAAGGGCGGAAGTGGTGTGCCTTATGCTATACAGTGCAGAGCGTAAGCTCAAGCCATTCTTTTCTCAAGCTGTACTTGGGCAAAGGTGCCCATGTCTTGAGAAAGATGGGCAGTGGCCAGGGGAAAGAAAAGAAAGGGAGGGGGAGTGTAGAGGCAGAACTCTAAGAAATAACCATCAACTTCCCCAAGCTGCTAGATCCACAAGAGACAAATTAAAATCACAATACACTCAACTTTTTTATTTTTCCTTTCTTTGGGCAGGGCAATCAATCAATAATATGACTGAGATTTTCAACCCTTTTCACCTCCTGGCACACATAAAGTGATTACTAAAATTCTGCAGCACACCAAAAAATATATGTTTGCTGATTTGACAAAAAAATATAGGTATCATTTTGATTCATTTACACTGGATGGCTATTTTTGTACGGTTGTTGTCATTTTTTTTTGTCACTCTAAGGGAAAAGAGGTCAGTGCCCATGACTAAAAAGTCAGGTATTGCATGTTTTAAAAATTATTGCGGCACAAGGGTTGAAAAATTGCTGATCTATGAACTTGCTCAGAGGCTATTTTGACTACCAATAGTAAACAAACAGAAGCCTTCCTATTAAAGAACAAAGGGTAGCTAGGCAGGGTTCTGCTCACACCACATTTGTTTCAATCATTTTTTAAAATTTATCTACAAGTCTTCCATGTAAATAGATATTTTTAAACAAAGTGTCTACATGTTTAAACTAGTTGAAAAAAAATAATTGACTGAAATCTTGACATTTATAAAGTAGTGAATTTCAGGAGTAAGGGGAAAAACTCAAATAAGAGGCAACAAAACAGAAACATAATCAAAGAAGCTTCCCAATATGTGAAAAACAATCAAGTTGAAGTCCATTTTTTAACATACTAACGCAAGTTGAAAAATAGAGCCATGCTATGCACAGTATTGACAAAAAAATATGTTTTGACTAAGAATGTCTATATCCATTCACCCAGTTTATTCTTATGTAAATTCAATAGAAAGATAAAGTAATAAGATCATTACTTTGTTGACATACCCAACAAGCAATAGGTTATAAACATTTAAACAAAATAAGGTGAATTAAATAATATTTTTAAATGAAAAACATCATTATAGAGCTTGGTGTTGTCTGAATAGTGGCTCACTAAAGTATTTACAAAATATAATTCAAATATTAAATAACTTTTTGATAAAGAACAAAATTGTGGAAGTAAAAAAAAAAATCTGAATCTAAATCCCAGGTAGTTTCTCAAAGGACTTACAATTAATAGGATAAGTTGGTTGTAAAGAAGTCAAATTATTTTTAATTTGCATGGAGCATCAAAAACTACCTATACACACCATTCCATATCTATTATATGTAGAGAAATATTGTATGTTTAACATCTTATGAGAATTGATAAGAAAACAACATGCACATTTTAAAACATTAAATAGAAGCAAAATGAATGAATACCATATTTTATAGGTGAAATTTATGTTATGAGAAGAATCATACATCTATTTCAAATTCCCTTTTAAACAATAAATAATATCACAGTAGATTTAAAAAATAAAAGCTAATTTGCAATATTAGTCTCTGTGCTTAATCCTGTTTCTAAACTTTAATTGTATAATTAATAGTAACAGCAAACACTTATATAGAACTCACTATAAGCCTGGTACTGCAAACTTATATATATTAATTTATTTTATCCTCAAATGACTTTTGGGGTTAGTAAATTTACTCCCATTTTACAGGTAAGAAAATGCTTAGCCAGAACATCAAAAGATTTGCCTAAGGAAACAATATTGGTAAAATTTAGACTTGAACTTAGGCCATCTGGCTCCAGAAACCAAGATATACTCTAGATACTCAGAACATTCTAGAGCCTTTCTGATTATGGGGAATACAGGAAACACACTTTTAAAAATGTCAAGTGGTTCTTTCTCCTTACCAGTTTTTGTGAGAAGGCAGGGTATGAGGGGGCATGAAAGTAAGCTGGTTAGAGAATGGACATCATGGAAGCCAGAGCTATGATTGAACAAAGATCTTGCTTTCTGGGTCACAGCGAGTCCTCATAGATGACTGGGCTGTCCTCAGGGAACTTCCTAGTTAGAATCCTCAGGCTCTGTCTTGGTTACATGTGGGCGTTTCTGAGAAACATCACTGACCCAAGCTTGCTCCCCTGCTTTTTCCCACATAACTTACCCCTCCCCTCTTTGCAGTGAAGCCTTCTCAATCTAATCTTCCATTTAGTGGTTTTCTGCTTCCTCAGGTCTTTTGTTTATTCCTTCTCCCAACACTTCTTTTTATCTTGAGCCCACAATATATTGGGAGAGAGACTTAAAAGCATGATAAGATGTGGTAAGAAATGGAGTCTAAAATATACATCTCGCTTCCTTTACCGGTTTGTGTGTTTGGTAAGAATGTTTGCATGTGTGCACTTGTGGGGCACAGTTTTGATTTTTAAAGAATATATCTAATCCTTTTAAGTTATTGATGTCCTTTGGGAAAGCAGAATTATTTACTAAACCCTAGAGTAGAAGAACATCTCCATGGATGCAGACTTGCCTACAATTTTTTTCCAGTGAGGCCATCTGAGCATAAACAGCTCATGAAAATCAGGTTTCTTCTTTTACACAAACCAGAGTTTGCCACAGACTCTTAACTGACATGAAAATAAAACAGTATCACATTAGCTCCATAAGATAGATAAGAACATGGCATTTGAGCTGTTGTTCACATCCTTTTACTTACAGCCCTCGTAGATGTCGGTGGGAATATGGACTGCTGCATGCTGATAGGATATTTGTCGTCCAAAATTAGCATCATCTATGAAAACAGGTTTTATCCTCTGGCTGCCTGGCTCGCTGTCATTTTTTTCAGGCTATATAAGAAAATACAGAAAACAAACAGAATATTACAACTTATGCAACACAGATGTTCTCACATTCCTATCATGTGCCAAGTGCATATTCTTTAACAAAGGAACTAAAAGAATATTTTAAAATAGAGTACCAGGATGACTTCCAATTTATTCACAGTATAACCTAACTTCTCTCCTAATTTCCTCTGTGCTTGAGTCACTCCTCAGGATCATCTCAACAGAACCAGAGCTTACCAGCAACTAGTACTTAGCAAAATGTACATTTAAACAACAGGATAAGTGTCTTTAAATAGAACCGAATAAAAACTATCCCCTTGGAGGGAATTTCACTCATATCTTACCACATTTATAGTGTACAGTTGAGGATAATTCTGGGTTTGACAACTAATGGTCCTCACGACAGAATAAAAGACAGTAATGAGAAATTATTTTATGTCATGCTCCCTCGACTTTTGCATGTTTCCCAAGTGAATGAGATTTTTCCCCCCATAGCCCAGATCAATTTGATTTTCATGGACCTAGCCCCGAATATCACTGGGGGATGATTTTTAGAGAGTGGAGGGGAGAGATAGAAGCCTCAGTGTGACAGAGACACATTGATTGGTTTCCTCCCATATGGTGATTAGGGCCTGCAACCAAGGTACATGCCCTTGACTGGAATTGAACCTGGGACTCTTCAATCTGTGGGCCCATTCACTGGGCCAACCTGGCTAGGGCATGACATTTTGTTTTAAAAAAAGAAAGTATACTAGAAAAGAAGAGATCTATTGTAACTCTAAGTACAATCAAATCCTAACTGAAGCAATTTGTCTCCCAAGGTAGAAGCCAAGAAACAATCAATAATGATTTAGGAAAATCCCACAGGAGTTTAAGGTTGAAGATGAATTTTCTATCTCTTTGAACTATGCTTTATTCTGTTTCTTTGTTATGGGTTGGGGCCACAACATTAGTAACAAAGAAACAGAATTTCTGGAGGATGAGGCCCAGAAATCAGGATTTTAAAAAGATTCCCAGGTGATTCTAATGTGCAGCCAAGGTTGAGAACCACTGCTTTAGATACTGAATTACCTGTTGCCCTCCCTTGACAAAATCTAAGAATCTCACTCATTTATTCAAAACACAAGTCTAGAACAATTGTTTTTGACTAATTATGTTAACCCGTTTTTCCCAGTTCAAATATAGTTATTTTAACTCTTCCCTAATTCTTTTTTCATTAAATTCAGACCTGTATTATCAACTCATTCATTTTAGAGACTAATGTTTTCCATATTCCCAAGTTAAACTCCTTAAAACAAAACTGGAAATAAAAATCACAACATTGGGCTATTTTGGCAGCACACAGCAGTAATGCAAAGGATAAACAGTGGGAGACTCCATGGACAACCAGATTTCAGAAGGAGGCTGGGAAGATGTGTTAACAATCTAAAGTTAGCAGGTCTAGAAAGAAGCGTGTGTCCAACTTTCCATATGGCTCTGGAAATTTATACGGCCAGGTAACACATCAGCATCCTGAGATATTTTAACAACTTCCTACACACACAACCACACTTAGGTATTTTTTTTCTCTAAGGAAATTGAAACATTGAAAAGATTATTTAGACACAATATGAGCAACATGGCTTTTTTTATTTCTGTAAAGCTATACGTCTGATCCATCATTAGGTAATAAAATCAACTTAATATCTCATGACCAAGTCATTTTTAAATGAAACAAATATGAAAATACACTCCACATAAGACAGAACTATATTGTGAAATTTTTGGTCAAGTTAGGTATGACTGTGTGTGTGTACGAACATACATGTGGGTATATGCGAATTGAATTGTAAAATTTGTCATTGATAAAAATATTTGGGAACAGAGCACATTTTATTTAGTTAAAAGCCACAACGATATAATTGTCCCTCCAGTAACAAAATGAATATGCAAAATAACAGTGCTGAAAGTCTAACATTTAGCAACACACCTACATGCGAAAATCACAAATTACACTCTTCTAAAACAGAAGTGTGTGTAACATAATACCTATTACAAAGAACATACAATACTTACAAAATATCATAAAAGGCAGAGAGGGAAGTATAGACGTCAGATCTGGTTCTACTCTGTTGCATTAATAACATCTCGAACTCAGGCCAGTCCTGTTCCTCGGGCTTCTGTTTTTGACTCATAAGTAAATGACTCTGGGCTGCAGGTGTGGTCCTTACCCGGGGGGACAATCAGAATCACGTGGGGAGACTCCGCCCCCACCAATAAAGCAGCACATCCCAATGGGGAGAATGTCTTTTGAAGGAGTCTCTCAGTTGATCCTAAGATTCTCTCCTAGCTTCAATTAAGAACCCTCAGACTAAAGGATTTGCACTGGATTCAACTGTGCATTTTAATACACTTTAAAATTCACCCTCTCTAGTTTGTCGGTATCTATTCCTGGGCACTATTGACATGAATAAGAGAAAGGTACATTAAAACAAACTGCTTTCATTAATAATGTGAATGTAAAGAGGGTTCCAACTAATAGATACTATTCTTCTCAGCTGCAAACATTCTGAACTAGTGAAAAGTCTCCACAGTTACTTTAAAGCAGTGGTTTCTCAAAGTGCGGTCCTTGGAGAAGTGGCATCAGCATCCAGGGAAACTTTTTAGAATCCAGGCTCTCGGGGCCCACCCAGGACCTGGTCAGTAAGAAAGACCACGGGAGGGCTGAGCAATCTGTAGTTTAACAAACCTCCAGGTGATGCTGATGAACACAAAAATGGAAGTCCTGCGCTTCAAAGTATCAGTAGTTTAAATTAGGCATACATTTTTATGTAGTAGACACACTCATGAAATATTAGGATTGATCAGTAATATTCATATTAATGGGTACCTAAAATTTTCTGCCCTCCATGTATAAGACAGTTTTAGTATTACTGTGCATACATATGGTGATATGGCAAGTAATGTTTTTGTCAAAGGATATTTCAAAAGACAACAGTCCCTCATGATACTCTAGTGCAGGGGTGGGGAACCTTTTTTCTGCCAAGAACCATTTGGATATTTATAACATCATTCGAGGGCCATACAAAATTATCAATCTAGAAATTGGCCTGCTGTATTTGGTCAAACATTTAATTAACTCACCCCTAATGCCTTGGCAGGGCGAGAGCAAATATTTCTGGAGCCTTATACAGCATGCAGGCAGGAAGGTCCCCCCCTGCTCTAGGGGTTAGCTCCATCCACAATTATATTGGAAAAACACTGCCTGTTAGATTCTTCTATTAAGAGAATACTGTATTTCAAAGCTTCTTAAATAAGCTTCACTAAAAAATCAACTGTTTAACCCAGTGTTCTCAAGCTTATACAACCCTGAAACTCTTTTAAAAAATATAATACCTATTACAAAGAACATACAGTACTCACAAAATACCATAAAAGGCAGAGTGGAAAGCGCAGACGTCAGGAGATCTGGTTCCATTCTGTTGCACTAATAACGTCGGCAACGTAGGCCAGTCACTGTTCCTCGGGCTCCTGTTTTTGACTATAAGTAAATGACTATGGGCTGCAGGTGTGGTCCTTACCCGTGGGACGATCAGAATCACATGGGGAGCCTCTGCCCCCACCAACAGAGCAGCATATCCCAATGGGGAGAATGCCTTTTGTAGGAATCTCTCAGTTGATTCTAATTCTCTCCTATCTTCAAAACCCTCAAACTAAACAATCTACAAAGTCAGTTTCAGTTGTGAAAATTATAGTTCTACTTCTATAATTTTAAAAAAGAACACATTATTTTTGTTAGCATATCTTTTCAAGAAATCTCATTTACATCTATTTCTAGCAAAGTTCAGATATAGAAAAGTAGAAGGATTAGATGATAATAGACCGATAGGAAGGTATTGAACTACATCTATGAATTAAGGTTAGGAATATGTGGAAATGTGCAAATATTTCATTCATTCACTCTTTCAAGAAATATTTACTTGGTAAAATGAGGAGGATTTACTGATATTAACGTTTATAGAAATGCCATTTAATATCTAAATTGGGAAATAAATTAAATGCCCAACAATAGTAAAATGGTCACAATAATAGTGACAGCTATAATATAAAAGAGTAATTGCATTGAGAATATACATATATGCTATATTTGTTTAAACTTATCTAAAGTTTAAAAAGTAAATATTCAGCAAAAAGGAAAGAAAAGGCCTATTTATTTTGAGAGGAAAGAGAGGTAAATGGATATATGCATGGATGCTTACATAGTAAATGTAATTAGTTTTGTAGTTATGAGATACGTATAACTATAGTTATGTTTGGGTTCTCTTGCTTTTTAGAATAGTACAAGGAGCATGTATTATATTTTAATTGGAAAAATATTCATTTTTCTTTGAATTCCTTTCTGAAGTTCTATTAAGCATTATATGATTATCTTACTAAGGTGAAACTTACTTCTTATATTTCCTCTGAATCCTCTCATAGCTAAAAATCACAATTTTAAATATATTAATTCGTTTAATATATTTACCACATAAAGGTCTTTTATAAATAACTTTAAAATAATAATGTACTTCTTAACTTGTATAATTGTGTATCAAGACTAGTTTTAATGTGCAGTTGTTAAATATATTAAGGAAAACTAATACTCCATTTCATAACCTCCATAAATTGAAATAATTTCATGAAAATATAAGAATTTTTAATGCAAATCACTTATTTTCTTAAACATATATTATTGTTTCAGATAGCTATATTAATATTGTCATTATATAGTAATTAAAATACAAAAAATATTATACATAAAAGAATTAACAGAAAAGAAATTGGGGGAAAGCTACTTAACATATGTTGTTTAATGTGTTAATTAAAATTTTTAAATGCTTCCCCTGGAATTAACATTTCCTTGTTTAAGTTATTATATTCCTTTTTTAACATTTTCCCCCAAAATCTCTCTTCTGAATTCTCCAAACCATCCTATAGAAATGTCTACAAAGAAATGAGCAAATTGATTCTCAAATGTATTCAAATGCATTTGGTAAAACACATAAGTGAAACATGAGAAGTCCGTTTCTCAGACTATTGGTCTCAATATAATTTCAGTTATTAAATAATAGATTAGATCACTCAGAGACAGCGTACAGGCCAATGCTGGATGGGCAGGTCATTCAATTTTCCAAGCAGTGTGCATTAGCAAATTTAATTTGCAAAGTCACAATGACAAGTCTGTGACAGACAGGAAAAGCTCTTGCATATTTAATATATTTATCTTGAAGTAAACACTCAGAATTGATTTATAATAACCCATTTCTTTTCAATAGTTATTTTTTCATGTTGTGAACTTAAAACTACTTCTACTGAAAGGAAAATGTCCAGAAATTTAAAGTTTATATATTTTACCTAAGTTGCAATAGAAACCAGCCTAATCACATTGCACAATTCAGATTAAATGTGCTCATTGAGAAACTTGGTTCACAGTCATACTGTGGCTAGGCTTATCTTCTCCCCCTGCTCTCTCTTATTTTTTTGTGTCCCCCAAAATTGAGAAAAGTAGTTGATATGAATAAGAACGGTACACTGAGATCCTTGTGTTACTCTTTATATAAGTATTACAATGGGCATTTCTAATTCACTAATGAAGTTAAGTGAATGAACTCTTGTGAAATGAGACAAATTCTTCAATACCTAGAGGTCATTGCTTTGTATACAATTATCCAGTATGTATGTATGCATATTTTAAAATGTCTACCTCTAAATGCATCCTTTTTTTTTAATTATCACTCAAGGATATGTTTGTTTTATGGTGTGTTTTTTTAAAATTGATTTTAGAGAGAGAGAAGGAGAGGGGGAGAAAGAGAGAAAGAGAGACATTGATGTCAGTGGAAAACATGAATTGGTTGGCTGCCTCCTTTACATGTCCCAGCTGTGGATGAAGCCCACAACCTAGGTATGTGCCCTGACCTGGAACTAAACCCACAACCTTTTGGTGTACATGACCACGCTCCAACCAACTGACACACCCTGCCAGGGCCATCCTTTCCTTTTGTACTATTACAAGCATATTATTTACAACAGGGCCTTGCAGTCATTCTGTGGATTAAAAGGTAAGGTTGCCTCTGTAACCACTAGTCCAATCCTGGAATCGAAGCATTCTGTGATCCCCCATTAGTTACGGCTGGTTACCAGTTCTGGCTCTTACAAAGGAACGCCTCCTTTTACCAAATCACTTGAATCTAAAGGGTGTCCCAAAATTCACGCAAGAAGTAATTTTGATAGAAAACACAGGTTTATAATTAAAAATTGTAAATTTTTTATTGATACATAAAGTATACAGTTTAGGGTTATGTATGGAATAGCATATTGGGTAAATGGCCTCCACGGCTTTGCTGGCACATACGCACTCTTTTGTTGAAATTTTCCATGACCGTTTTTGCATAAATGTGGCTGAATTTTGATGAGGCTCATTTTCATCTTGATGGCTTGTTAATCTACAAAATTGTCACATTTGGGGTTCAGAAAATCCACGAGTGATTGTTGAGAAACAAATGCATCCACAAGGTGTCACTGTTTGGTGCGGATTTTGGGCTGAAGGCATCATTGGACCATTCTTCTTCGAAAAAGCAGCTGCTCATGCAATAACAGTTAATGGTGCTCACTATCGCAACATGATAATCCATTTGCCCAATATGCTATTCCATACATAACCCTATTCTGTATACTTTATGAATCAATAAAAATTACAATTTTTAATTATAAACCTGTGTTTTCTATCAAAATTACTTCTTGCGTGAATTTTGGGACACCCTTTATTAGGAATGGAAATTCACCAAAGCAACTGCAGCTGACCAGGCCCAATTAGTGAATAATAAATAGCAAAAGCTGCTGAGCCTTCTTCATCAGCCATAGTTGTTCTGGTCAGGCTGTAAGGCCAGGCTGAAAATTAAGCCATGAATTCAGTTACAATGGCAATAAGAACACTGTTGAGTCTCCTGAGTTAATTGGTTTAAGCTATTTTCTCTTTGAGGATAATGTGACTCACAAGTATTGAGTGGATGAAGAGAATTAGAGGGAAAATATAACTAAATAAATTATACATTAAAGACTTAAATTTTTATACTTTTGTATTACTAAATTATAACAATAAGAACAAATTTTAAATTTTGAACTTAATAGACATATTATCCTTGCAAAAACGTGAGGTTAGCTAATCATAATATGTTTTATGAAGAAATTGTATTTTCATGAATTCAGAAGATTTCTTTAGTTCTTTGGGTAATCAAAATGATATAACTCTTTAGATTAACCTATGAAAAACTATAGCATTAATTTTTCAGAAGCAATTTATTTAACAAATTAAGAAAAGATTGCTTTTAATATAACATGAAAAGTAAATTTATAACATTAGTGATCAAAAGATAATTGGAGAAATAATTCTAGCTCTTAAAGATTAGATTCACCATGAAGCCTCCATGTATTCTTCTACTACTAATTATGGTACATAAAAAATCAGGTAGGAACAGTATGAAATAAGCCAACTTTGAGGAAAAGGAACAGTAAGCAGCTTAAACTGTGCAATAACAATGAAAGGTGGCAAGTAAAAAAAAATGTAGGGGATATTAAATCAAAAAATATATACATTCTCTGAATATGACAGAGTCAAAGACAGGTATGAATATAAAACACATAAAACAACTAAATTAAATCAAAAGTGATACTGATCACTATAATAATTTGTTTATTAAATTAAATGTAAAAGCAAAAATAGACATTCCTCAAAAAATATATACTGAGATTGCTGGTAATGATTATAATGATAACATTCAAAAAAGTTAGAATAAACAATCTGAGACCATTCTCAAAATAAAACGGATGACTTTTTAGTTAACATTAAGGGTGAATCAGCTATTCCAGGACCTAGCACAGAGTAAGAATGAGGGCCATTAGAATCACAATACAGGTAAGTTTGATGACAAGAAGATTTGGGATTGATTTAAATTCCAAGGTAGTGTGAAATTTTCAAATCACCAGCATTAGAATGGGATGTAATACAATGAAAATATATACATATCTATATTTATAAATATGTAAACTAAATTTTGGGAAGAGGCTGATACGGTATTTCTCTCTATTAAGGGATTGTGAAGTGTTGTCTCGAATTTGAAAAACACTAAAAGATTTTAGATACTCTAAAAGTTCAATATAGTATACCCTCATGGAAACCAATATGTAGTATTTTACATAAACATATGTATAATTTAATAAAAGGGTAATATGCAAATAAATCGTTACTCTTTCACAAAGATGGTGGCACCCATAGCGTCCCACACCCCGGCCACAGAGGGACGGAAGGCATTTGGGCAGGCAGCACGCCCCCGGCCCAGCGGACACAATGCAGGGGGGCCTCTGTGTGTGAGCTGCAGAGGAAGCACTTTTTCTGACTGCTCATTGGCTAAGCTCCCTGTGTGCCACCACTCGTAGTGTTCTTGGTAACTTGGGTAATAAGAATCCAAGAAGGTGATCTAGGGTTTTTCTACCACAGTCCTGGAGGAAAAAACTAAAGTCCGCTGCTGGAGGGGCTAAGAAATGTCATATCCTGCCCTAGCTGGTTTGGCTCAGTGGATAGAGCCTTGGCCTGCCGACTGCAGGGTCCAGGTTCAATTCTGATCAAGGGCATGTACCTAAGTTGCAGGTTCCTCCCTGGCCGGGGCCCAGGTCAGTGCTCATGCAGGAGGCAACCAATCAAAGTATCCTTCTCACATTGATATTTCTCTCTGTCTCTCCCTCTCTCTTCCACACTCTCTAAAAATCAATGGAAACATATCTTCAGGTGAGGATAGAAAGAAAGAAAGAAAGAAATGTCATATCCTATGAAAGACACATCTTGAAAATGCCTAAAGAAAGTTGTCATTTTTTCGTGGTGAAGGGACTGGAGTCCGTGTTGATGAAAACACCTTGGTGGCTGTGGCGGCCAGCAGTGGCAGCAGCAGCAGGGTGATGGGGCTGGCGCCTTCCCCTGATCAGCCCGATCGCCTACTGCAGAGGGTGGCCAGACTGCGGCTTAGGCCCAAAGCCGTCAGTAGGATATCCCCTGAGGGCTCCCAGTCTGTGAGAGGGGGCAGGCTGGGCTGAGGGAACCCCCCCCCCCAGTTCACGAATTTCATATATATATGAAAAACATTAAAATGACATCATCCTATCTCTAAAAATTAAAAGCAAATTTTATGTTATAAACATTATAATGGACAAATATACTTTTCAAAATACTGTCAGAGCAAAAAGTTTAAAAAAAAAACGTTTCAAGATGGGAAGGTCAATTATTTTTCCTTAATATACAAGGTAAAGACTAGCCAATGCCATACAACTCAGGTATAGTCCCAGAGCCCAGACTCCAGGACTCCAAGTTTTCACCATATTTACAGTGAAATGAAAACCTCTCTATGGCCTGCTTGTAAGATTTCCTACAATCTACTTCCTGGCTGATTACTCATCCAGATCTCCCATTCTGCTTCTTTTTGCTCATTATGTTCCCGCTGCAGTGGCCGATTGTCTGCTCCTCACACACATCATGCTCTTGCTGGTTTAGCCTTCCTTGTACTCGCTGTTCCCTTTGCTTGGTATGCTTTTCCCTGGTCTACTTTCATGGCACCAGTTTGTTCTTTAGGTCTCAGTTAAAGAATACTCTCTTGGATATTCCCCATCTAATTATCCCCCATAGAATCTTGACAATGTCACCCTACTTACTACCTTCAGAGCACTACTCCACTTTAGTTATCTAACTTTTTATTTGCCCATCTCTGTTATCTCAGTACACTAAAATTAAGCTCCGTGAAGGCAAGAGACCTCATTGGTATTATCGAGTTGTATCCCTAGCACCTAGCATATCACTTAGAACTGTTTTTGCTTGCTATATTAATATTATTTGTTGAGTAAAACATAAAAGTTAATCCATGCCCTAACCGGTTTGCTCAGTGGATAGAGCGTCGGCCTGTGGACTGAAAGGTCCCAGGTTCGATTCCGGTCAAGAGCATGTACCTTGGTTGTGGGCACATCCCCAGTTGGGGGTGTGCAGGAGGCAGCTGATCGATGTTTCTCTCTCATCAATGTTTCTGTCTATCCCTCTCCCTTCTTCTCTGTAAAAAATCAATAAAATATATATTTTTTTAAAAAGTGAATCCATGTTTCCTGGCCTCCAAATTTATGCCTTTTTTCTAGGACAAACATTGGAAGCAATTTGGTGAATGGACAGACAGTGCCTCATTCAAGAATCTAGGTTCTCAATCTCATTCCAACTCTATGAATCCTTGCTGTCTCCTCAGGTTTTCTTTTATAAGAAACAGAGGGAAACAAGATCTGTAAGGTTCTTTCCAGCTCTAAAATTTATAATTCTGAAATCTATGGACTTAAAGCAAATTATCTACAAAGTTGTTTTTTTAATGCCAAATAACTGGAAGAACATTTTAATGGTGGGATGCTGCTATAAAGAAGCATTTACCACTAAAGTCTCTGGGTAACCAAACCCTGAGAATTTACATTTTAATTTAGGGCAATGCATTCATATCATAAAGCTAAAGACAACAATCAGTCAAAAAGACAATTTGTAGATGCATATAAATTAAAACATTAGGTTTTTCTTTTCAACTCATGGGTTTTATTCTTTCATTTACATCCCTGAGAGATAACCAAGTCCTTCTTTTTCATAAGACTTTAAATGAAAATAAATACATCATGTATCAGTGGAATCTAAAAGGATCCATTGGAGGTTTAAAAGAAAACAGAACTGATACCTACTTATAGCAAGTGAAGTGAGAAAAAAAAAGAGAAAGTTGATTGCTATTTATTATAGGGATTGACATTAGCAATCCCTACCTTCTGTGTGTGAGCTGCTCTGGAGTCACCTGCTACACTCCAGGCACCACAGCACAAAGTGGAAACCTACACACTGACAAGTAGGTAGCTACCTTCTCACTTGTACCATCATTTTCAATGTACTCTGCTATATTTTATATGCAATTTATATACTATCTATTCTGGCTTAACCTATAGCGTATGGATCAGTAGCTTAAAATATCTTAAAATTAATAATGATTAAAGATGAAATTCTACCAATGGAAGTTGCACTGAACAACAGGAAAATGACAGATGATGCTTCTGTTTATTCTCAGCATTAGCTCTTCTTCAGCCTCATTACAAGATGAAAACAGTGATTTAATTTGTTTAATTAGGCAAATTGGTCAAAAGTTAAAAATTATCAAGA
The DNA here is from genome assembly GCF_000147115.1 of Myotis lucifugus. Classification (NCBI taxonomy): domain Eukaryota; kingdom Metazoa; phylum Chordata; class Mammalia; order Chiroptera; family Vespertilionidae; genus Myotis; species Myotis lucifugus. Next base: position 3,402,752 of record NW_005871099.1, on the reverse strand, counting down.
AGGCTATAAGTACAATTTATTATTGATAAGAATGTAATGTGTTCATATGGCCTGTTGAGATATTTCCAATGGTAATTGAAGTCATCATCATTAACAAAGGCCTCTAATAACTAGCATCCAGAAAAATCTTCACACTTTTTCATCTAGGGACGTTTAATCATATGCCACTTTAAACCAATACTTTGTAAAATTTCACTAAACAAAGATTTAGAAGTCTCCTTTGGGGTTTTAAAATATATTAGTTCAGTAGTAAATATATAGAATTTATAAGTAAATATTCTTATAAAGGGAGATGCATTTTTTAAAAAACTGATATGATGTGTAAACAAAAAATGGTTGAAGATTCTGTTCAAAGCAATCCAGTCTCCATCTTTGTACAACAGGGTAAATTTATAATGCCCACATAATGCACTGAATTTTCTAAATTTAATGATTATTCATTGTATTTTAAATATGTATGCTATACTCTATTTCTGGAAAGAAAGAACTGGATGCAAATCTATAAGAGAATCATTCAATCTCCAAAAACAACAACAAAAACACCCAAGAATCAATGTTTAAACCATCCTTGCAAAACAAGCATGTGCCCAAGTGTGTAAAGCATTAAAAATTTTCTGAAGAGAGTCAAAACTTTTAAAAGAAGCCCCCCAAAACATAAGGCAGAATTACTAGAAGAAATTGAATCTAATCTACCTTTTTTTATTAGTTTTACAAAATTTTTCCCAATGACTCCTAATGTGGCCATATTTCACACAGGGTGGCATGCATTAATATCACTGGGAATAGTAGATCAGATCAATGGAGATTTATGATTCAAAGTCTAACACTCTTTTTAATCAGAGCAATTTCATTTTACCTACTGCAAATCACTGTCAGTGATGAAACTGGCTGGATTAAATACAAGCCAAATATATCACCATTAAATATAGACAGAATAATGGGTAGGTATAATCAATTAAAATTTTAAGTGAAAACCATCTCCAAAAAATTTTAACCTTCAGTCTTGATTTATAGCAACTCCATTACAGGGCCCTCTCCATCCCATGGGTGCCCACAGCACAACACCACGCTGCTTCTGCTGTGGACCACACGGACTGCACCACGTTCAATGCCTGGCACCATCAAATACCTACTGTGTGACTTAAGCTTTACTTGTCTCACCTGAAAATCAGTAAAATAACAGTGCACATTACAAAGGATTAGTGTGAACTTTAAACGCTAACATTGCATACAAAGTATTTACTGCCTATTAAGAATAAGAATATGTATGCTAACTACTATTATAATCCAATCCAAACATATACTATCCAAAATATTTAAAACATTTATCTTAGATGCATACACACAAAAAAGCAACTCTGATTAAACCAGTTGTTATACAGAAGCAATTAATATGTTATCTCTATGCCATCGCCTATTTGAGGATTCAACATCAGTCATCAGAGCCTGAAATAAAGGCTACATTCTATAAGATAGTGGGGAAAAAATGTTAGAAAAAAATCTAGACTTTGCTTCTTTCATAATTAGAATAGATTTCATCACTGATGCATATCCCTCCTAGAATCAGGTTTATTTATTTATATAAAGTAAGATCAGATCATGAAAGATTGGGCTTTTAAAAAGGCATTTAGTTAGGACATTGTGTTCAATTAATTTTAACATAGACAAGACTCTGCTAACAAAATAAATAGTAACATAAATATGCAAGGGAATTCGGCAGACTAGCCAAAAGTCCCAGACGGGTCAAATTTTTAACATGATCAATAAAATAAAATGTAGCAAATAAATCAGCTCAATTTATCGACGGTGGGAATTCAAAGTTAAACTTACTTCATTTGGGTTTTAGTCAGAAACATAGATCTTGGAATCAGGTTAATAAGAGTTTGTAATGATCTGCATTCTTTTTGCTTGCTTTGGGAATTAACAGTGCGGCTTGCTGGCACAACTCAAGCCTTCTGTGGATTTTGCTTCACTAATTTTGAGTGAATCTAAGGACTTCTTGAGATAGATGTTTCTAAAACACTAAGCCAAGAACCTAAATGAATTTCAAAACGAAGTAAAACTTAAAGTGGAATTTCATAAGTAAATTGTTGCTTAATAGCCTTTTTTCCATCTTATTTTGATGCTTAATTTTTCTTTCAAATCTGGACATAATAAAACCTATAATGTTATCAAGACAAATTTCAGCATTGTGTTCATTTTATTCTAAGTGGTTTTTTTTGAAGATGCTAATTTGATTTTTATTGTGTTTCGCATTGTCTTAATTTTTACACCCATGCTAGAATTATATTCATGACAATAAAATTTAAAAAAATAGTTTAATCTATTACCCTTTCATTATTGTTAATGCATACACACAAACATGCTCCATTTTTAGTTAAAATCACTTCAAATCAATTTTAAATGTATTGTAATAGCATTAAAAATTATTCTCTTTAAAATATACTCATTAATATTTCTGTATTACTGACTATGGGATAGGAAATGTTCTAAATGTTTTCTATATGTTAACTAATTTTAATTTTCACACTAACTATATGAGATAGGTACTATGATTACCTTTATTTTACAAAACAAAGAAGAGAAAAACAGAGAGACTGTGTGACTTGGCCAATATCATCCAGCTAGAAAATGGCAGAGCTGGGATTCAAATCCAGGCAGTGACACTCCAGAATACAATCTAACTATCACACTCTATCATCTCCTCTGTATAACAATGTATACTAGTATACTAGTAGTGATTATACATGTGTGTCTTGTTAGTATTTAGGGGGAAAACAGTTGTACACTGAAGTATTTAGGAATAAAATGTCGTATTTCTAAATTACTTAATTCAACAACTATTATTGACCCTAATTACATGTTGAATCAGACAGACCTTCAGTTTGATCCAGTAATACAATGAGTCTGATTTCATGTTTCACAGAGATTCATAGTAACTTAGCTCTGTCCAGACTTAGATCTGTCCAGACTTAGAGCCAAAGATCCTGACCTTATATCACTTGTAGTAATTCCAAATAAGCATTCTAACTCTGCTACTTATTCCCAACCTGAATCAGTTTTAAACAAACAGGAAGCCACATTGTCTGTTTTGACACTACTCTCAGTCCTCATGACCACTACAAGTCAACGAGAGGAAGGGGTAGGGAAGAGATGAGGAAACAATGTCTACCCCTGCCTCCTTCTGCAGCCTTCCCCGGTACATGAACAAAAGAAAACAAATTTTTATATTAAAATTGATTCAAATATAGTCCATCGCCAAAGCCAGCTTTGCTATTCCTCTCTCAACTTTGTTTTCACCAACCTTGAAACAAAACCAACATTTCCATATCCACCATGCTTGCAAGGGGTTTCCCGTTTCCTTTGCAAATAGAGCTCCACTTAAAAGGTGAACAAATCTTCACAGATGTTGTGTAAGTAATATGGGCACTGAAACACAAACACCTACCCAGTTTAACAAGCATTCTTCTCAACAATTACTCTACACCTGTGGTCGGCAAACTCATTAGTCAACAGAGCCAAATATCAACAGTACAATTGAAAATTTCTTTTGAGAGCCAAATTTTTTAAACTTAAACTATATAGGTAGGTACACTGTTATTAACTTACTTAGGGTACTCCTAAGCTGGCCTTTGCTAAAAACGTCCTCAATCTGATTGAGGTATGTTTGCTGAGGTCGACCCCTTCCAACTCTCCCATCCACACTCGTCTTGTATACGTGTTTCGTCTATCTCCTTTCGTTCATCCTCTCTATATGTCCACCCCCACTTCTTCTAATGCCACTTCTTCAAAATAGACTCGCCCAGGCAGAAAACCGACTTCTGCGCATGGGCCACGAAGTTTCAATCACACTGTACGTGCATGCCCGCACGTGGTATTTTGTGGAAGAGCCACACTCAAGGGGCCAAGGAGCCGCATGTGGCTCACGAGCCATGGTTTTCCGACCACTGCTCTACACAATGAAAGAGAAAAAGATCTTTACCACAAGTTGCTAAACATTTTAATAGAGAAGATTATCCCTGTATCAAATACTATAATGTAATGTATGACATACTAATAAAGCCAGAAATATGGAAAAAATTGTTTAGAATACCCAGAGGAAGAAAATGCCATTTGCTAATTAGAAAAATCAAGGGAGACTTCATGAGGAGGTAGTATTTGAATTGGTTGATTGATTGATTTCAGAGAGGAAGGGAGAAGGAGAAATGGAAACACCAATGATGAGAGACACTGGCTGTTTCCTGCACACCCCCTACTGCAACCTGGGATGTACCCTGACCAGGAATCAACTGTGACCTCCTGGTTCATAGGCAGATGCTCAACCACTAAGCCACACTGGTCAGACTGAATTGGTTTTTAAATACTTAACATTTGACTGGAAAATTGTAGGGTACCATGACAAAGTAATCAGAAGAGAGACTGGTTTAGCATTAACCAGCTCAGTGGACACAGGAAGAATCACCTTAAATTTCTAGTAAGGTGATGTGCCTTATATCCTTCCATGAGAACTGTGGCTTACCAAATAATTTAGCCCAGCTGTACACTTTTATATTTTAAATTTCAAGGGGAAAACTTGTCTGAAAGTCTGCATTCATAATTTCTTACCGTATTACACAATCCTAAGAAACATTAATTCTACCCCTTACTTTAGTCACTGCTTTAGCTAAATCTGGCTGTCACTTATTTATTTTTATATCCACAAGGTGAATATAAATAGCACTGATCTAAGTAAAGTTGCAGAAATAATATAAAATGACCCTGAGAAATTGTCTTATATTAAAGTCCTGATAGCTTCCCACAAACTGACTTATTCAGATGTAGCTAATAGAAAGGTTACATTCCAAAGGAATAATTGATCACTTTTAAATACTTGTTTGACCTTTACCTTTTACCTTTACCTTTACCTGAGGCTATGTATCATCCTTATGGGCAAAATCAATAGATTACACTTAAATACAACATTATTTTTTAAAATCTTTATTGCTGAAAATATTACATATGTCCCCTTTTTTCTCCCACTGACCTCTTATTGCCCACCCCTGACCCCCACCCCAGGCCTTCACCACCCTATTGTCTATGTCCATGTGTTCTGCATATATGTATACAAGATCTTTGGTTGATCTATTCACACCCACCCACCTATCCCCACCTTCCCTCTGAGACTCGACAGTCTATTCCATGTGTCTATGTCACTGGATCTATTTTGTTTCCTCTGTATCTTTAATAATACAATATGCCTACTATACTATTATTGAACTTTTCATGAATTGCTCCATTAACTGCTTATTCCTTAATAAAGAGATATCAATCTAGTCTTTCTTCAGAATTAAGATTATCTAGTCTCAGGACTGGGAAACAATCTAATGGTACAGATTCCCTTTCAAGGGTTTTTTTCTTGATGCTGTCAGAGCTGTAGCTTGAAAGCAGAGGGTGATATAGGTATGGTTTCTGGTCAAGTAGAAATTTGCTAAGGGCAAGTGTTTTCCTCAGGGTGTGTACTTCAATTCCAATCCTTTATATCACAGACTCACAGGTCTGGGCTGAAATTGGGGGAGGGGTGGTGGTGAAAGGGCCTCTTTAAAAATAAAGTTATGTATGGAGAGCAGAAATGGGGTATATAATTATGACTGCTATTCTTAAGCCATTTCATACTTACATACAATGAAACTTCTATTTTAACTTAGATTTATTACTGGAAAAAACCTTATGTAATTACAATGTGCTAATTGCTATTAAGGCCAGGCTAGCTGCTGTGAGTGCATAAGAGCTGCCCTCCAGGAACTTACACATAAGGGAAGGACCCAAGAACATAATTTATAAAGATTGGTTGTGCCTCCAAGAAGAAGAAATGGCCATTTCATTACAAAAGTCATGTTGGCTTAGAAAAAACAAAACTGGTAAAGTTTATTCAGGGTCTTAAATACCAAATAAAGGCAATAATAACGGATCTGAAGATCTTGACAGTGGAAAAGGAACTATAAATAAAATGTTTAGGAATATTTTATACTAAAAATGTATATTATGAAATCTATATAAAATTTAGAAGCATAAGAGACCATTTCAATAGCTCTTAAGTAAATATTTGAGAGTAATATCTAAACTTGCATGGTGGTCATCGAGATGGAAAGGAAATGACCTATGTAAGAGAGTTGGGAAATATAGAAATGACCACTCTTCTACCAGAAGTGGTCCTGGATAAACAAATATGCTCTTGCTAATGCAGAACTGGGGGAAAACTTATAAATGATAGGCTAGAGATTTACAATCTTTTTAGACTCCTATAGGAGGTATAATACTTAAAATAGAAACTTTATTTACATCTCAGATATTTATAGCATCATTCAAATATATGAGGACAAATGTATTAATTGAGAGTGTTGCTTCAATATTTAGTACTCCAATTAGTTCGTTTGTTCATTAGACATTAGTGATGTATAAAAGCACATTACATAATGTCCCATCACAATTTTTAATAATGCATCTGGCTCTGTGGAATTTGTGAAAATTATACATCTAAAAGAACAGTGATGGTAAGCCAATTCAAATCAGAACAATGAGATGGCATTATGATTTGTGAGAATTCAATATATAAAATAATCAAGCACAACATGTATAAAGTTTTGAGTATGGTAGTCAATTAAATCAACCTATATTGCAAAACTTTTGGCTAGGGTGAGTAAATTTCATCATCCACTGAAATGTGACTTCATCAGATAAGCAAGTCTTTAAGAAAATTATAACCACTGAAAATTCTAAAATAGAATATCGAAGTGTCACATTTACTTACATGTCTTAACTTCCTTTCACTGTAAGATTGTAAATATTTCTATTGCAGAAAACAATTTGATCATAGTAATCAAAACATTAAGAAAAAATATATCACATAATTTATAAACATTTTGCTGTAAAAATAATTTTTCCTCAGTTCCAAGTTGAAGAATTTTACTATATTAGATAATAGACGTCACTAAGATTGGGTAGACTTTGGGCATTAACTTTAATATGTCAGAAGAGTAATTTGAAGATATTCGTAGAAACTAATTATCTCCTAGTTAGTATTCTCCCTGCTCTCTCTTTAGTAATAGAACCCATATTTTTATTTGGGCAGATGCCTATCTGATAGGGGTGGATTATATTCCATATTCTACTGCAAATAGGCAAAACGAGTCACTAAGTTGTGGACCATGGTGCAGATGGAAGTGATGTATGCACCTGAACATGCCCTTAAAGGCAAAGAGCATGGCCTCCATTGCCATTTGTCTCCTTCCAGTTATCTAGAATGCAAAAATCATTGTGAATACTGAAGCATCATGCTTGGGCCACAACATGAAAAAGTATATTGAGGAGAGCAGAAAACATGAGAAGGACCCTGGGCCTTGGATGATTGAGTTACCAGGTTAGGCCTTGTACACAGAATGGTACATGAAAGAAGAATAAACTTTTGTCTTGTTTTCACCACTATTACTTTAGGTTTCTACGTAACAGCCAAACCCAGAGGCTAATCATAAAATATGGTTCATTTTTATTCAATGTTTAAGGGTTTACAAGACCAATATTAAAGCCCTTTGAACATCTCCATAAAAAGTTTTAATGAAGTATGAAACAATCTTATAGTTCGTTATAAATTCTCAAAAATTTTACATGAAACAGCCTAATTCCAGCAAACTTGACTATTTTAGCAGGATTCTAAGACTACGCAGAACGGAAATAACTTATGGATCACCTAGTCAGCTGTAGAATGTGGGGAAACAGTTTGAATTTAAATAGTTTTAATGCCCTGTGGGAGACTACAATTTTAGGGCTGGATGGGGCATGGAAGTCTCTGATTCCTTTGTAATGCTCTTTCCACTACACAACACTCTTAACCACTTATTCTGAAACATTTATATATATAAACAAATGAAAAATAATTTATCTAAGTGATAACTATCACTTTTAAGTTTTAAATTTAAAAGTTGATATCAAATATAGTTGATATCAATTCCTATTAAGAGATTTTTATTTAATTTGCTATAGCTCAACTCATGGCCTAAAAAAGAGAATGTATCCTGGTTCTAGGCATAATTATAACCCACAGTAATACTAGAGACATTTTTGCATGGGAAAAGTCAAAAGGAAGACAAATTCAATAGGTTCACTTATAATAACTATATATATATATATATATACACACAATATATATATATTATAATAATATTTTTTTTGATTCAGATAAAAAAGTCTGAGAACAAACAATAATTATAGTATACTTATTTAATCTTTTCTTTAATACACCCCAAGCTCTTAGAAGAATACCTAAATTATAGGAGGCCCTCAAAAAACTTTGGATAAAAAATAAGTGTATATAAATATTTTTTCTGATAACAAAAATCAACTACAATAGAATTTAAGATTTATGTGTAAATTTTGGTATATAATTTCATAAATGTTTATACCATATCTAAGTAATGAAAATGTGTCCCTAATCTGTCCCAGTGTGTCCCTAATCTGTCCAGATCTGTTCATTATTATAAAGTAACTTATTTGAGCTAAAATAAATAATCATGTTCTGAAGTCATTTGAACATGCACTTTAGAGATATTTATTTTAAAGGCATATTAAGCACATAATATGCTTCAAAGATTGAACAGGCAGGCTAGTGGTTGCTCAGCATCCAGAATGTCATTAACACTATAGCTGAAGTAAATGGCTTTTCCTGGTGTATGCAGTTAAGGCCAGAGTAGACATGCCTAGTGACTGTGGTGACAGGAGCCAGGATATAGAGATGGATGGGATCCAATCTCTGTCAACAATGCTAATGGAGTATAGAGAATTTAAGTCAGTGCAGTGAACCGAGGTCTGAACAGGGTACAGTGTGAGTTCAGATCAGAGAAACATATGGCATTTCTTCTTAGGAAGTTACCAACAATAAGTTGTTAAAGATCACATAAGCACTAAAATTCATCATTACCTTGTTGTGTCTAATTGGCATTTTTCTTCTGCTATGGAGCATTTTCTGAAATACTAAACCTGCTAAGTCAACTTGTTCTAAAAAATCAGTCATCCCAGTATAATTAAGTTCACCTTGGAATTTAATGTAAAATGTTAATACTCACATCCAGATCGTCCTTTGCATTGTAGTAGACAACTTCATTACTCTATAAAAAATATAAAAATGAATGCTTTATTAATTTGAGAAAAAACAAAAATATACAGATGAAACACTAAATACATTTGATTTATACTTTAATTATTAAACCCCTCATAATATTCCTTTCAGAATATATTCCATGAAGATCCATAAAGATTAGCCAATATTTTCTAAGAACATATTAAAACACTATATCAGTGAGATTGGAAAAGCACATTTTGCATTGAGGGAAAATATCTCAGTGTAAGTCTGAGAACAATTTGTCAAGAAAAAATAAAAATTTAATAATGCAGATAAATATCACACACACACACACACACACACACACACACAGCCTAAACCACAAATGATAAGATAATTCAAGAAAAATGTAATACAAGTTGCTTAATCGTTTGCTAAAACTATGACTTTAAAAAAATACATATTTATCTAAAATGCTAATATTCTCCATTTCTACCAAAGTGGTGAATAAGTGTGTTGACTCTTCAAGAATAAATTTTGTCTTATAATTTTGGACATTTCTTTGAGTCTTAGAGGCTAGAACCATGCAATTTAAAAATAATCCATTTCTATTTCCTTTCCTCTCCTGAAGTGATTGAAAATACAGTCCATTTTCTGTTTGTCTCCAGTAGTAACATGAGTACTATGTAAAAATTGCTTTTTTCTGTACCTCTTAATTAATTACAAATATGGATACTATAAAATTCCATTAAAAGAAAACACAATGTACAAAAAATATTTGAAGGAAATTACTTGGAAAAAATAGACTAGATTAATATTTCTTAAAATATGCCCCCCGGCCCCCCTCTTCAAGCCATAATCAATGTTACATAGGCAAAAGTATTCTATGGTCTTGACGTTAGAATAAAAATAGACAGAATTGTCTGTTTTCAGCAGGACCTCACAGAGCCTCAGTGTATGCATGTATATTATAAATGTCCAAGAGGAAAGTAGATCTTGTTTTGTTTCCCAGATTTATTTGTCACAGAACCTGCCTCCTTTTTATGTAAGAAACATACCATAAAATATAGGTGTCTCTGAAGACCAAACAACCAAACCAAACCCTATCTAGACAAATACATGAAATCATGATTCATAACACTGAATGAAACCCAGGAGTTCAAATGTATTTCATATAGAGTCAATAACACTTTTTAACTTACCATTAAATGATTTTTAAAATAATGAAGTAGCTAGAGATTTTTACCATGCATGTAAGTTCTAATTCCTGAAACATTTCTTATAGCATTAGTTTTGAAGCAAAGTTAAAATACAAAATCAGAACTCATCATAACCATCTGAATTCACCTGAGACCCAAATCTAATTACTAGCTTATTGATCCCTCATGCAACCCTGTAATTTATCCTTAGGAGACAATTTTCAATTTAAAATGTGGAGTCCATCAAAAGTTAAAGTACCAAATAAGTTTATCTTCATTTAGATTTTATTTCTTCCAACTGCTTGCTTATATTTCAAAATTGAACTGTGTTGAAACTGTATTAAATTTCATGCAGTTCAGTATCATCATTTTCAGCACTCTTTATATACCCATATCATTTTCAGCATTCTTAAGGGAGACACAATATAAGCAAACATGCCTACCCTTATACTTTCGGTAAAATAATGGATACAGATTAATTATATAAAGCCAATCATGTCTAGGACTACACTTGGTACATGGTACTTGAATTAAAGGACTAAATTTATTAGCAAGCTTTTTCCTTATGTGTCACACATCGTCACATATAACAAATAAAGATAATTTATTTCTTAAACTTGAAATTCAGAATATCAACTACAGTCCCAAAGGAGGGTTAAGTATGATAAAGAAATGCTAGTTTTCACTCAAACTAAGTATTTTGATTGTATTTAGATAAACTGTGCTGGAAATTAAAATAAAAACTAACATACAGAAAACTGGGTTTGAGAATTTCCAAATGCCTTTCCCTCTTTTACTGTGCTATATTTTATACAAAACCCTATTACCTCTTCTTTAAGAACCTCTGTATTGCTTCTAAAACTGTTATTGAAAAATGTATATTGCCAAGTTTATTTAAATTTCATACATTTGTACAAGTCTTTCGGGACTTTGAAATACATGTAATTCAAAAAGCTGGCTTTTTTCTTTTATGTGAACTATGAAAAACACATAAATCACAAAATAATACTACATGTCAAATATTTATACCCCTTCTAAAATGGGTAATTTGTATTTCTACTTTTATTTTATTTATTTACTTTTTTATTGATTTCAAAGAGAAAGGGAGAGAGATAGAAACATCAATAATGAGAGAGAATCATTGATTGGCTGCCTCCTGCATGCCCCCTACTGGGGATTGAGCCCGCAACCCAGGCATGTGCCCTTGACTGGAATCGAAGCAGGGACCCTTCAATCCGTAGGCCGACCCTCTGTCCGCTGAACTAAACCAGCTAGGGCATATTTCTATTTTTAAAAAGCTCTCTTTTTTTATACAAGGTCAATTTCTTACACGGTCAAAATATAAATGTGAAGGAAAACAATAGTGTCACTTCCACTGCCTAACAACAAAATTTCGTCTCCAATAAATGTGACATTGCTTTTGGCCTAGAAACATTTTTTATAAATACACTTTCCTTTCCCAAACCTCAAAACTTTCATGGATAGCATGCACATTTCATTAGTCCTTTATTTTACCTAAAAGACAAGCGCCACTGATCAATGTTAGCAAGGATAGATCCATGTAACAATTTGGAGAAAAGATAATTGTGCATTTAATTTGTCACCCCATTCCATCTACATGGCAGGTTGACTATAAAATTTAAAGATTCACAGGGCACTGAATTTATATAAATTTTTTCTACATAAAAATAGTTTCCAGTCTCAATTAATCATACTTTCTTATGGAAAATTGCAGTGATTTGTTTTAGTGTGGCTTATAGTATCAGAATTATTTGGCTCAGTAAAAAATTTAAATGTAAGCTTGAGGAAAAAAAAACATGATTTGGTGAAACTGTAAAGTTATAAATAAATTTCATTTATAACTATCTCTTTTGCTATGTAAAAATATATATTAGCTCTGTATATAAGAATATACATTAAGATGTGTGCAGCTTCTGTTGATGGTAATGCAGATTTGTGCAGCCACTGTGGAAAAACAATATTGAGTTACTGCAAAAAACTAAAAATGGAACTGCCTTATGACCCAGCAATTCTACTTCTGGGTATATATCTGGAGAAACCCAAACACTAATTCAAAATAATATATGCTCCCCTATGCTCATTGTAGCATTATTTACAATAGTCAAGATTTGTGGGCAGCCTAAGTGTCCATTAGTAGATAAGTAGATAAAAAAGCTCTGGTATATATATATATATATATATATATATATATATATATATATATATATATATATAAAGGAATGTTACTAAGCCATGAGAAAGAATGAAATCTTACCATTTGCAACAATGTGGATGAACCTGGAGGCTATCATGCTAAGTGAAATAAGTCAGTCCAAGAAAGACAAATACCATATAATTTCACGTATACATGGAATTTAAAGAAGAAACAAACACACCAAAAGAAACCCATACATACAGAGAACAGACTGATGATTGCCAAAGGAGAGAGGTTTTGATTGGTAAAGGGATTAAAAAGTACAAATTGGTAGTTATAAAATAGTCATGAGGATGTAAAGTATAGCATAATGAATATAGTGAATAATATTGTTGTAATTACATATGGTGTCAGGTGGCTGCTGGAAATATCAGGGGAACACTTTGGAAAAGTATATGATTGTCTAACCACTGAGCTGTACACCTGGAACTAATACAAAGTAATAATGAATGTAACTGTAATTGAAAAATCAAAAAAGAAAAAGAAAATACAAAAAAGTCAACATTGGAAAACACATAAATGTAAGGTCAAAGTGTTACTACAATTAATATTACAAATAATATTTCAAAATCTAAATAACAAGCATTTTTAAAAACTAAATTTCTTCCAATGAAACAAGACATAGATGTAGTTCCATTCATATTTGTTTAGACTATTTTCAATACAAGTATTTTAAATTACTTGTTAACATGAAAAAGAAAGAATGTGAAGCTTCATTAAACTAAATAAGTATAAAATCAGATGACTCAAATCACGGAAGCACCAAAATATATCCAGAACCAATCTTAACCAGGTTGGGATAAAGGACAACTTTCAGGAATATTGGACAATTCACACTGAGTCAGCACTGTTTCTATGTCCCGATGTTTTTATAGGGATGGATTTTAGCTAAAACAAATTCTGTGTGTCTGGCTGGTGTGTCTCAGTCGTTGAGTGTTGACCTATGAACTGGGATATTAGGGCATGTGCCTAGGTTGCAGGCTCAATCCCCAGTGGGGGGCATGCAGGAGGCAACTGTTGTTGATTCTTTCTCATCATTGATGTTTCTCACTCTCCCTCTCTTTTCCTCTCTGAAATAAATAAAAATATTTTTTAAATGAATTCGTGCTAAAACAAAATTAGGAAACAGTGTAAAGACAGCTATATGTCCTGAGGGGGTATAATTAAAGAAGAGGAAAAGAATGAGCTGCATTCCTTCTCCCTTTACCCTTATAGAGACTTTGGGATCTTTTGACCAACAGAGGGAGACAGTCCCCAATTATTCTACAACTTGGGCGACTTCACTCTGTGCTTGGTTTAGAAAACAAAGATGAGGAATCCCCTCCAACCATAAGGAGCAAGTTCCCGCATCACAACTCACATGTGGCAAGACCTTGAGGTAGCTGAAATTGAAGAATAACTCTTATTTGTCATTGGACGACATGACCACATAAATCAACTGTCCTAGGTTTCAAAAGAGGTGAAAATTAAGAATTTCAGATAGTTGTAAAAGTTTCCCCATTTTGATCAGTTCAAGCATGTGTATTTGCAAATGTGCATGTGTGTGTTTCTCAATCATTTATCTATCCTATTACTCAAAATTCCCTCAGTCCCTTCTCCAGAAAGTACATAGTTATATCAGTATCTTCTAATATTTCAACTAATTAGCATAGCAACTAATTAGCACAGGCACATATTATAAAATTGAGTTATCTTCTTTGACATACTTCTGGCTAAATGTTTTTTATGCAAATTATTAAACATGACCTTGGAAGTTATTTCTAACTCAAACACAGAAGTTTTCAGTGGATTTCAGTGTATTCCATGCCTTATGACAGGATAAAGCCAGCAATGGCCTCAAAGGAGATTTGTAGATGGGTTAGACCTTTGGAGAGCTATTTGTCATAATTTAAGCACCACCAGATGACAAGAACAAATTGTTTCATTTCTGATTTTAACCAAGTAGTTTAGTTATTTATTATCTCCTTCAAACAAATTTACCCAAATAGTCTATGCTAATATAATACTGCTGCTTACTGAAATTTAAAACATCCCCTAGCAAGTTGAGAGATAAATTACTTTAGTTTCCCAGCGTCTACTGGGAGTCAAAAATTAAATCTGGGCAAAATAGACCATTCCATCTTTAAAATGGCACTCTGAGTGACAGTCCCTTGCATGCCACTTGCCTATAAAAGTTGGCCTCTGATGAATAGTTGATGTTAAAAATTCGAAGCGTAAGTACAAAGCTTCTACATGGAAGTAAGATGCTGCCAGGAATATGATTTAAATATTGGAACAGAAAATTAGGATTTTATAGCCAACATCTGAAATATATGACACATTCAAAATTCAAATAGAGATTAACGCCCCATCCAATTTAGTAATGCTCTTTTCTTGGCAATAGCCTTGGCTCTGCACAATGATCCACCACCTGACAAATTTCAGGCAACTGAATTGTCTGCTAAAGATTTTGTTTAGATCTTATTATTGTGGTCATTTTTAATCACTCTTAAGTTCCAAATATGAAGTCAATCAGATAAACATTAAGGATTGTCTTATCTATAAATGAGTTATGTTAATAATTCCTACCAACAAAGAGCCCCATAATTTAGCTCAAATCACTTATAACTCAAATTTTGTGGTTAATATATCTTTGTACCAATTTGACCTGGTAACCATACACCACTGTGCCCAAGTAAACCATGGTACACGGGATGAGCTAACCAGCAGCACTGTAGCCCTGTGTGAAGGAAAGAACTCAGGAACTTGTGTGAGTGTGCGTGTGCGGGTGTGAGTGTGGTTGGGTGTGCATGCATGGGAGCAGGGGTGAGATGGGGGGGGGAGAATGTGAATGGAATGAACGTTTCCAAAGATAGTAAAAGTAGATGAAGTAAATTGAAGACAATAGTCTTTGAGAAAAAAAATATTTTTGTGTCATTACATTTGTGTGAGGTTTAGAATGTATGAGTATACTGTTTATAAAGATAAAAAGGAAAAGGAAAGGCCGACACAAGTCAAACTAGAGATTAATGTTACCAGATTAATGGACTGAAGACATATGACAACCCTACATGAATATTATGTGCCAGGAGATAATAACACAACTGATTAAGTTTAGCACAGTGCCTGGCACACAATATGTGACCTGTATATGTTACCAACTATTATTTTATATATTGAAAAAGAAAAATCAGTATTATCCATAGAATTTATGTTAGTTTTATCTGATACTTATATGAATCCAAAAAAATTATTATAGTCTTATTTCCTTAGGTCAGTTAGTATGCTGTGAGTCTATTTAATTCATTTAAAGTTATTTATTCAAAGACTCCATGTACCAGAGTGAAGAAATAAAATGATTAATTTCTGTTATTATTTTTAATTGGATCAATTAGATGAGGTACATTTTTAAGGAAGTCTAATGCAAATGGGAGGTGAGTGATGGCTCAATATGCATCCGGTCCATTACACGTGTTGCTGTGCTCCAAACTTCTCCATGATTCTATGCACTCTTTCCAAACCCACTTCTCACACATCAGTCCTCACTAACTCCTGCCCAACCTTAGTAAACCAAAAGTTTGCTTATCCATCCCAACACCCAAACTGTGGAATTCTGATGGAGAAAATGACACAGCAAGCCCTCATGCAGAGTAAGTCAGCAGTTCTCACAGTGTAAAACTTAGGATAAGCAAACATGTGGATTTGCTTTGTTTGGTAAATTTTCTTCTATTTGAAATGCTACTATCTGAAAAACTGTTTCTTCCAATCATGTGATTCCATTTGGCTGACAATACAACTCCTCTAATGAGAGACATTACAGGTGCCTGAATCTGTCCACTTATAACTTTTCCCTATAACTTTTCCCGAAATATTCCATTTTCCAGGAGTAGTTATGGTCGTGAAAGATAAGCTGCTTAAAAGCTGATGTGCCAGAGATTCCCTCCATTTCCATGCTTCTTGGTTATAGAACCAATAATTTATTACTTTTCTTAAGCTAGTTAGAATGTGGTCTCTGACTCTGACAACTGACAGCACTAATACAAATACCACACTCCCCACAATGCTCTTTTCCATTCTGATTCCTATTACTAACAGTTAATAGTATTTGCTTGAACTTTAATTTTTGTTGGTGGCATGATGAGAACATAACTACAGTAAAACCTCAATATAACAAACTAATTTGAATGAAGGGGTGTCCATTGAAGCTTAAAGTCTGTTATACAATAAAGTAGGTTTTCTGAATGCATAAAAAATTGACAAAGTAGTTTTTACTTATGTGGACACATTAAAATTAAGTCTAAAGATTAATTTCACAGAAAATTTTTCTATATGTATTACTGTAATTTTAAATTTATACTGACTAGGTCTAGTAAATGTGTCCATTCATCATTCACCTCAAGAAAACAAATGCATCTGGCTAGAGCATGGCTTATTGCAAGTGGAATATGGGCCTGCATGAGTTAAAACTGCTACAGAAAGCCATGCCATGTACATCAAAAGGTTTGGGACACATTGGGAAGGCAACCAAATAATCTCTCTCTGTGTGTGTGTGTGTGTGTGTGTGTGTGTGTGTGTGTGTGTGTGTGTGTGTGTGGAGTGTTCACTTCCACATATTCCTGCCACCAGAGAAAGCCCTCAAACAGAGATATGCACATGCTTTGGGTAGGAAGCTAGAGGAGTGTGTGTGTGTGTGTGTGTGTGTGTGTGTGTGTGTTCAGAAGATGTGGGCAGGGAGCCCACAACATCTACTATAGATACATAGGGAGTGTTTTAGAGATATTTACTGAGAGCATAGCTAAATCAAATACATGTGCTTAAGCAGTGACTAGTTAGCAGTGTGAATTTTTTTAGGCATAGATTCCTCATCTGTAAAATGATGAGTTAGTTGACAAATATAGTCTAGAATCTTTCCACCTATATAGTTTCATGTTTTCACTGAGTAATAGTTTTTGCTTTAGATCACAGAAGACCTAGTAGCTGTGTTCCTCTATTTTTCACAATAAGTCTGTGATTACTTCTCTTCTCAAGTGAACACCCAATAGAACTTAGACATCTTTCAATTCTGAAAGGTAAAGAGAAAGCTTTCTTTCTTTTTTTAGCTGAAATCTCTCTGAAATATCTCTGTAGAAACATGTAAAAGTGTAAGAACTTCTACATCATTATTTTTCTTTATATCTTAAAAGGTCAAGTCAAAGTATATCCATTTATCTCTGAAACATAATAACTGTATTTCTGAGGATGCCTGTGTTGAAATAAAAACCTCATATTAGATTAAATCAACCCCTTTATTCATACCAATCTGGCAGTCTCTCCATTATGTCATAAAATAATTGCTCTAGATCAACCACTGCTATCTTTCATTAATATCATGAAATGCCATGCATTTGTGTTGAAACTAATAGAAATCAGAGTGTTTTTTACAGGTGATAAAGTTTAAATTTGTTCCACTTCTCTGTAAAAATAATTTTACTAACAGTACAAAGAAAAAAAAGGCTACTGCAGAAGAAAATAAATGAAATAAATTCTGAAAATTTAAAAAGCATGACATTCCATCTGAATAATATATAAATGCTTTGAAAACAAATAAAAATTCCTAATAGCTTGAACTTCATTAGCCTAGTTTTAGGAATTATATTTAATTAAGTTGTATTTCAAAGAGCTTCTAAATTCAAATTGTTCATTGATTCAGATATAACTTGACTCTAATTAAAACATTCACAATTGTTAAAGTGTTAATTATAGACGCCGCAATTCAAAAAAGTTCTCAAGGAATCCAAGACTCTCAACATAGTCCTAGTTCAGTTGTATACTGCATTTCATCTTTCACTCAAATTTTTAAAAAGGAAGGAAAAGGAACTCTGTGGACCATGCTTAATTCTTCAGGCATACTTTTACAAATTATTCATTTTAATTTTCATAATGTATAATTATTTAGAAAAAATATATAAATTTTTCTTGGGAGTATTAAATAAAACCTTTATATTTTTTCTAAATATTATACACAAAGTTGTACCAAGCAGAGGCAGCATGATGCAATACAAATGCACTAAATGACAAATTAAAAAATCTGAATTTTATTCTTTGGTGCAATTCTTAGCCTGTTAGCAAGCAAACAAATTAACCTATTCAAAATTGTTTTGTCTTCTCATTTATTAACTGGACAAAGAACTCCAACTTCAAAGGGTTGCAGTGATAATTTAATGCTATAATTTATCTGAAATAACTTTGTAAATTTTAAAGATATATATATATATATATGTATATATATATATATATATCAAATATTAATATTATATAGCATATAAATTACCTTATAACTGTTTTACACAATTTTGATGAAGGTTACAGTTTAATGTACAATTACTTAGATACTTGTTTCAGTAATATAATTATACAAATTAAATAGGATAAGAAAAAATTGAAACATTGAATAAAAAGTAAAAAAGATATTTATTTTGGTTAAGTATAAATAATAAAATTTAAGTAGTTTTAAATAAGAAATTGAGATAACATATTAACTGATCAACTAAAGGACTTGCTTAAATGAAGTTATTCTAATCACAAGGCGTTACTTCAGTGGAGAGCATAAATATTGCAGAGAAGCCGAGACAATTAGAGAGTTGTCTACATTTTAAACTGTGCTTCCAGATGTGTTACTGAACAAAGGAACACATCAGTGCATTCATCTTTTGATCACACTGACTTCTTTCCTAGTGCATGAGAAACTCAGTATGAAAAATATTTTACATTTAAGGACTCAAGAAATTTCAAAGTCAATAGCCAGGTGAGAAGTCTGAAGAGAATATATTAGCAGCTAATTAACCTCTGCAAACACAATTTCCTCTCCACAAAATGAGAAGGTTGTGTTCTTTCCTCCACTCTGCTGTGGATTTTGGTTACTTTCATGGTTTACTTGTTTAGTAAAAATATAGCAGCTCTACAAACACCCCAGAGAAATAAGTGAAATGAAAGCAGATCAAAAAAAGCTACCACCCAAATTTTACTCAAAAAGCAAAAATTTTCAAATTATATTCAGAGTACAAGATAAACCTAAATGTGTTTAATCAAAGCTGATAAATATCACTATATGTAATGTCCTTTTCTGTCAAGATCAAGTACATGTACAAAAATCACAGTTATGGAATTGGCCCAGTTTTGTTTAAAAATTGCTTAGAGATTGCTCAAAGCAGAAATCAGGTCTTAAAAAATTTAGAAAGTTTAAGAAAGCTTCAGCTAAGAAGTTTCATGTAAGAGCTTGAGAAAATATTGGTATTTATACTATAGCATTGCCAAATAAAATAGCACCCAATTAAATTTTAATTTCAGATAATTTTTTTTAGTAAAAGGATGTTCCAAACTTATAGAAATGATGTTTGTTTATCTGAAATTCAAATGTACTGGGCATCCTGTACTTTCATGTGCTAAATGTAGCAACCCAAATTTGTAAGATATTATTACATAATTTAAAAATATTTTATAGGATTTCTGACAAGTTTAAAATTATTGTTGCGGGAATTTTTTTTCTGGAGATGGAGGATGCATTAATTACTAGCTTTGAAATTAAATCTGGAACAATGATCTCAAATGACATCAAATCACAAACTGCTCTAGTCTTTTAAAAACCACCCGAAAGGCCAAAGAGCATTTGTTCCTCAAAGTTGAAATAAATCTTTAGTCAAATGCATTGTATGTGGACATGGCATTTCCAATTTCACACAGATATTTACCTGGTCTTGTTTTTTTAATTCTCATTTTGTAATCCACTAAGGAATCATCAAAACAGGTGCACTGATAATTCAGCAGCAGTTTATTATTTTGGGATGCTTTGCTAAAACTAATAATAGAGAAACATCGCTGTCTTCTCACAGATCACCTATGTCGATTTTCATGACCTGAACATGCAGGTAGTTACCCACTTACATTCAAACTGTCGATCGATCCTGTGATTCCTCTAAACTTACACTTTAGGTCAAATAGAACACCATTCCCACATAGAGGCCATTCTTGATGTCAAAGGTATTGGAAAAGACTGACACTGGTAGAACCAGCCAACCAAGCACTTTAAGGGATAAGTAAACCAAATTCTGCCTGTTGCCACCAGTTACTTTGTGTTGATGATGCCATGATGAGAAAGTCTAGTTTCCCCAGGAATTCATGAAAAGGACTTAGATGTATCCTCCATAAAAATTCTGGGTCCTTATAATTTCTAAAGTAAAGTCAAACTAATCATGTATAAACAAAATAAAGTAGGCTGGACAACCATGTGATTAATTACACAGAATTCATACAATAAATATAGATTTGCTTTGTAGATTTTGTTTCTTATAAGTTAGTTTAATCACTAAAGACTTAAACTCAAATTTTCATACATTTAAGATAATTGCTCAATTGCAAGTTGCTTATTTTAACTTTTTTTTCAATCCTTTTTTAAATAACTCTCGGAACTCTAGTATCTAAAACTGACAAATTATGTAAAAGGATGTTAATGGATTGCTGGATCTCTATGTGTATAATATATATTTATTTGTGACAAACATCAGTTTTACAAATTCCAATGACTTAAAACTTTTAACAACAGTTCACTGATGTTTGTATGGCCATTCACTGACTTTTAATTGACAAGTCATTGATTTGTTACTGGATTGTGTGTAGGGATATCAAAATGTTGTATTTGAAAAGCTCTGATGGAGATTTTAAAACTCCAAATAAGCATCATTGTTTTAAGAAAAAGATTCCATTCTTAGAGGAAACTACAAAACATGTACGAAAGAGCTCAGTTAAAATAAATATTTCAAGCACAATAATTGTTTAAAAAACCTTATCAGGAGAAAAAGGATATATGTTAAGAACCTGCAATTATGTGATTAAGCATTGAAAATTCAGCCATGGGTTTCCTGACTGACTGTGAGAGAAGGAAACCATGGTCATAGCATTATTCTCCTTGTCTGATGAAAAGAATAAATGAGACTTTTGCTTTGAGACAGAAACTTCTTCCTATAACCAAAGCTTGAAGGACATGTTCTTCAAAATATTTTCTTAGCAAACACAAAAGGATTCTTCAAACAGTCACTCTCTCTCTCTCTCTCTCTCTCTCTCTCTCTATATATATATATATATATATATATATATATATATCTCCATAATTGATGAGTATATTTGTACACACAGAAAATAACAGTCTAATACCATTCTTTAAGATTTCTTTATATTTTTAACCCAAACTTTAAGTGAAATTCTTAAGAAATGTGTTTTGTAGTGTAAAGAGAACAGAGAACCTAAGATTACCAGCACCCATTTTTCTTCCCAGTAGAGAAAAGCATGATACAACATACAGTGGGGCCTTAACTTATGAGTTTAATTCGTTCCGTGACGGAGCTCGTAACTCAAATTACTCGTATGTCAAATCAAAAAGTGAACGAGTGAGACACGTGACGCTGGGCTGATGATGTGGCGTTCACTGTGACGTTCACTGTGCCAGCTAGCGGTGGGGTATCTGAAGCTGGCTCGTAACCCGAATTTTAGCTCGCAACTCAAAGCAAAAAATCGGCTAAGAGACGGCTCATATCTCGAAAAACTCGTTAGTCGGGACACTCGTAAGTAAAGGCCCCACTGTATACATAAAATATCTATATGCTCACATAAATACTGAAAACAACTGCACTGAACTTGATCTTTGTAGAGCCATCTTTTGTAAAACAAGGTATGAATAATAATAATAATGAAAATAATATCCATTTATTGATAATTTAATGTGGAAGCATACTACCTCTTAAATTGCTCACCTCAAATATTAAGGAGATGTGTATTATTACAGTTCATAGGTAAGGAAACAAAGGTTCAGGAAGGTAAGCCAATTTCTCAGAGTTACATAGGAAATAGCAAAATAGAATTTGAATCTAAGTCTATCTAACTCCAGAGGAAATGCATACCCTATATTTATTTAGTAACATTAAGTTAGCATACTACATATTTTTAAATTGTGAATAGTCAATAAATATGATGATAAACACGAGAAGCATCCATAATATGGAAACACTAAATCCCAAACCTCTCAACTTCTGAATCACAATGTTCCTTCCTGGTGAGGTTCTGAAATGCTATTGTTTGCAGTTAGCAAAAGGAAATCAAAGCAAGAAGTTTCTCCAGATTGGTCTCTGTGCTTTTTCAAATCTCCCTAATTACTGCCAGCAAGCCCAAGGGGAATGCAGATTATATAAAGAAAAAAATAACAATCACAGGGTGACAATGTACAGAATATAAGGTGCCATCAGCATGAAGAAAGGGTGTAACAAGTCACTGTCTTCATTACTGTGTATTTCACTAGAGGGCAGCCAAGATAGAAAGCTAAAAGTCAAGAAGCACACTCAAGTACATTAGCAAAATACTATTTGGATAAATATATTCAGCATGGTATGTTTGCTTAGATACTATCAATGTTCATTAGGTATTTTATTTGACCCTCAAACAATTTTTGGAACATGAAATTAACTAAAAAAAGGTTTTAAAACTACAAATTAATTTTTATATAATTAAAGACATATTGGTAATATGTAAGATTTAGAATATTAAATGCACATCAAGATGTAATTACAAATTAGTTAAAGGAATGATTTTAAAAAATAAATTTACATAAAATATGTTGGCACACTATGCAATCAACTGTCCCCACTTTTGCTTTAATTCAATAAACATTGCTTTTAAATTTAGGGACAATCAGTGCAAATAATACCTATTTAATTACTCGTTTTGTTGACTTCTCTTTACTTTTGGATCAGGTATCCCAGCAGGAAGCCCTTTGTCACCAAATTGCATGACATAAAGAGCTGCAGGCCAGCTGGACAGCAGTTCAAGTTAAACTCCTGACACATGTCAGTCTTTTCCAGGGGAGAAGCTGGGAAATCTATCTGCAAGCAGCTCAGAAGTCAGTTCTCTTGATTTTTCTGTGTAATCAACTTTCACTCTATAATCCGTAGTAATTTATCAGTACCCTACTTTTTTGTTGTTGTTAATTCTCACTGGAGGATATTTTTCCCATTGATTTCTAGACAGAGTGGAAGGTAGGGGAAGAGACTGAGAGAAAGAAACATCAATGTGAGAGAGACACATGGATTGGTGGCCTCCCTCCAGCAAGCACCCAGACCAGAGCCAGGCATGGAGCCTGCAACCAATGTATGTGCCCTTGACCAGAATCAAATCTGGGACCCTTCAGTCCACAGACCCACACTCCAATCACTGAGCCAAACTGGCTAGGGCCCCGACTTTTTAATAAAAGAAAATTACATAACTTTTTCATTTATATGTTCTGCATCTCTTAAAAAGTATCTAAATAATTGGGGAAAGGACTATTTTTTTAGTAAAATCATAAATAAACTAATATTTCTCCCCCCAAAAGGAGAGATTCATCTGTACAATCTCAAGTAACATTAATAACTAAGCTATTAATCAGCATTAATCATTTGCAATGCTTTTCTTCTTTCTTTCTTTTATAAACAGGATGCAGAAGGGAAATGAAATGGGAAGCTGAGCAACTTCCCTTTTTCATGAAAATGTGCTTAGGCTTTTTCACAAAGACCTCTATTTATGAACTATTATCTACAGGTGAAAGTTGCTTACATTTTCCTGTTTTCACATTACCAATTTGCCTGGCATTAACATGATTGAGTACACTTCCTATAAAACTACAAAATAGATATCTAATACCTTTTGAAATCAAAGTATTATGATTAATTTAATTTGCTCAACAATAACCTTGAGTTTTACATCTGAAGAATTTCAAAACTGTTGAGAGATATGGCTCCTTGGCACCTTCAGGCAGAGCTGTGAATTATAGTGCAATTGCCATCTTCATTCTAAATTCACAAAGCTTTCAACATGGCCAAGCAGTGCTTTTGTAGAGAGACCTTGGCTTTTCTTGTCATTGCTGCTTTGTTGTTGTGAGTCACATAGTATGACTCAAGACAATTTATAATCATCAACAAAATACCCTTGACATTTGAGAGTACTAAGAAAGGAAACAATGCAAGTAGGCCATAAAAAGTGCCATGCCAGAGAATCCAGTGTTCTACAGTTCCCAACACCCTTTTGGCGCTTATTCTATGTGCATTCAAATAAGAAAATAGAGTTTGATGAAAATGGCATATCATGTGATTATCCATTTGTGGCATAAAATGATTCATGTTTTCCATCATTCTCCCTTGCAAACTAGTAACTAATTATGAACCAGAATTTAGAATTAAAAGCCTGTGAGATAGAAGAAATGTTTGAATTAAAAATCTAGGTTATTAAATTAATGCATTAACTTTATGAATCAGAATTTCAGAGAAGATCCTGTAAAAACTAGGGAAACTTCTGGGAAGCCTCAGGATTAACATCCATCATAATAACATAACAGAAACATTGATATTCTCTGGCAGGTTGGTTTGTTTCCCTTCCAGCCAAAGAAATAGGCTGAAGTCATCTTGGATATATGATTTAGTCATTTTCACTTATCACAAGGATGATGAAAAAGAAGTTAGCATGGAACCATCAAATATATATTATAGATGTATTGCAAGTTGGATTTTGTAATCTATTCAGGGTGTAACTAATGCTCTTTATTTCAAAACAAAAATGCTCAGAACATAAAAACTCTTGAGAATTTCAAATGAAAGCGTGGAAATGTAAAATGTATTAGATTTTACCAATCGTGAGCTGTAAGGTGATGAGATTCCAACATTCATACAAACACTATGAGTGCAGAAATGTTTTCAGGACATTTTACAAGCTTAAAATCGCCATGTTAAATATGTATTTATTTTGCTCAGAGCAAGAACAGAACTGATCAAGATGGATGTTTTGATTCCATATTATCCTTTTTATCTAACATTTCACAGTCACTTGCCTTGTGTATCTTTAAAAAATGTTTCAGGAGGGAAACAATACATTGGCCTCCTCTATTAAAATTAACATTTTTGGAGAACTTCCAAAATGCTAGGCATATTTACATAAACTATCTCATTTAATTTCTAACAGCTCTTTGGGAATATGAATATATATAGCAGCAGGGTCCTCTGGGCTTAACCTGACCTATGGCAATATAGGTTAGGAATTAGAAAATTATCAGGAATCTGTTTAATGCATTCATTTGCTGAAGGCCAATGGATTATTTCCTAAAAAAAGGAGAAATACGTGGATAACAGTTCATGGGGACATTGAGGAGATGAGAATAAGGTAAGTCTCCTAAAACTCTCTCAGATAAAGGTGTTTCTGCCCTCACTGACAGAAGTCCTTTATAAATAATGAATGAACTGATTTCTTCAGAAACTTTGTGACACATGGAATATGAGAACTAGCTTCAAAGCCCTAGTGATTAAAAACCTATACAGTTGGTATTTTTTGTTACTGGATTTTTAAAATATATTTTAGAGATGTGCTCCTTATTGGTTATATGGCATTCAAATATTTTTTCCAGTTCTGTAGGATGTCTTTCACTCTGTTGATTGCTTGCTTTACTGTGCAGAAGCATTTTAGTTTTGCATAGTCTCACTTGTTTATTTTTGTTTTTGTTGCCTGTGCTTTTGGTAACATAAAACCATTGCCAAGAACAATGTCATAAAGCTTTTCCTATGTTTTAGTCCAGGAGTTTTACAGTTTCATATCTTATGTTTAAGTCTTTCAACTAGACAAGTGTTGGCAAGAATATGACAAATTCAAAACACTTACACATTGTTGGTGGGAAGATATAATGGTGCAGCCGATACTGTTGTAATTAACCTCGTTATTAATAATAGGAAAGGGGCAAAGGCGAAGGCCAAATATGATGGGCATGTCATTTGGGCAGCTTTGCCAGAAAGCTAAAGCTTTACACTCTCCAGGGAGGCAGGGGTCTATTCCCCACAGATTGCTGGGGGAAGGGATTGGACAGGGTGTAAGACAGATGCATGCTCAGTAAAGGTGGGGTCATGTCAGAAAGGTGCTTCCTGTCAGTCACACCTGGGAACAGGTTATTGGCCAGAATAGGCATGGCCATTGCAAGGGTGTGAAATTTGGGATATTTCAGTCCCCAAACAAAGGAGCTCACTCTCTCGATTCCTCTTGGCATGTTGCGCTTGACTCTTGGCTCCCCTGCATTCATCCACAAGGTGGACTCCACACACAATGGACAGATGAACTAATGGATTACGACTAGCCTAATACTGAACTGGACCCAGCTGCAACATGGGATAGAAGTTCTGGACACTGGCTTTTATTTTAGCTCTACTGAAATCCCCAGCTGCACTTCTTCCAGGACTGGACTAAGAGATATGGGACTTTGTAAGCCCAGGAATATAATTCTGCTATTTGGGAAGGGTGGCAAATAAAGCACAGCAGTCATGGGAGCTGGCAGATGCTCAACGGACTATGTGAGTATCCATCCAGGGACTTGTGTCAACCTGCTTGTGAACACCTGAGTCAAATCTTGGGGTTTCTAGAAAATATGCTTCTTGGTAGAGAAATAGTGCTCACAGGAACATAGAAAAATAATTAGCATCTTACAGAGATAATTATGCTGGTGTAGACTACAGAGCTGTTCAAGAGAAAACCACAGGCCCCAAATGGTGGCACTCCTGCTAAAAGTCCATAATACCAAACCTAGATTTAATACCTGATCTAATTGCAGTGCCAGTCTCTCCCAGAAATGTAATCTGTCACCTGGGCCCTCTCCATCCCCCCAAGAGAAAGAAGACCAATCTGTATAATCAAGACCTTTGCCATTCTCTTACTCCACCCTCTCAAGATGTCCCAGTCTAAATATGGTCTAAAAATATTCCTTTCTTTTTCTTTTCTTTTCTTTTCTTTTCTTTTCTTTTCTTTTCTTTTCTTTTCTTTTCTTTTCTTTCTTTTTCTTTTCTTTTTGTTTCTTTTCCTTTTCTTTTCTATTTTTTTGTTAATAGCTCCCTTGCCCCAAGCTTCTTAATATAAAAACCTTCCATTTTGTACAACTCCAGGAGGGTCCTTGTACAGCAGGATCCTTGTAGTTGCTAGATGAGATGCTTCCTGATTCATGAATCCCTTTCTTATAGCCAATTTGATCTTCAAATTTACTTGGTTGATTTTTTTAACATAGACAACAGTTTTGAGATAAAGAAATTGATATTCAACAAACTATTATTTTTCTAAAATCTCATTGCAAATTAGTAGCAAAGCTAAAATTTGAAAGATTTGCATAACTCCAAGCCCAGTGCTCTGTAACCATGGCTGGGGACCTACATTATAAGAAAAGAATGTTCAGTTCAAGCAAATATTATTATTTCTCCAGTAAAACTGACACTGATGCTTATATTAAAAACACAACTCAATACTCAAGTAATTTTTTTCATAAAAATTACATATATGCTACTGTCTGTTATGCATTATAATAGACGACTGTTTTCTTAGTAATGCACTAGCTATAGCTGTTATCTCCAAGAAGTTTACATTTTAGTGCTAGAAAAAAGTGGATAAAGGAAAATTATACAGTGAGTACATACTTAAATAGGAATATATACTGGGAATTAGAGGGCCACGTAAAACAGACAACAAATCCTGGATGAGTAAATGAAAGACAAGAAGAAATAAGGGAGAAAGAGGAGATAATTCTAGGCAAAAATTATCAAAAGGTCTGCAGATGAAGGAAAAAAATATCCTCCTAGGAAAACATCAAGTAGTTTACTTTGTTTTGGGCTTAGCATTTCTGGAGTGTGTTAATACCTGCTGGGAAGAAGTTGAAATAGAAAATAGGAAAGGTAAAGTCAACATAAGAAAGTCCAAACCTGTAGAGAATTTTTATAAGTTTATTTGAACCAAACTGACAACATATGCCAGAGCAAGATCTCAAATGCTCCAGAGAATAATAGTTTTTCAGCTTCTTTTGTGCATTTAAATTGAGGGAACATAAGGAAGATTAAATGGAGGTGGAAGAAAGCAAAGCAGACATTAGATTATAGGATACTTGACAAGATTAGGTCTCTCTTGGGGGTGGTTATGCTTACTCCAAAGGTGTGTTAACCTAGATTCCAAAAACAGTGGAGAGGATTTAAGGCAAAGATAAACCTTTTAGTAAAAAGTGATATGCCTAGATATGACTACCAACCATTTACCTGCCCAGTTAGGAATTTATGATCAGATCACCCTGTGAGGGTTTCCATAGAGCCCCTTTTTCATCCACAGTAAGATGAGGCCAGTTCATGAAGGGGCTGGTATACCATTTATGCTAAATGAAGAGTCACTGGATTTTTTTTTCCATGAGTGCACTTTATTTTAAATCATTTTTTTATTTTTCAGTTACAGTTAACATAATATTATATCAATTTCAGGTTTACATTCCAGTGATTAGACATTATATAACTTACTAAGTGATCATCCCAATAAATCTTGTACTCATCTGATACCATACATACCCTTTAACAATTCATATAACACTGGTTTGGTGGTGATGAACTCCATTATGTTTTTCTTGTCTGGGAAGCTCTTTATTTGACCTTCAATTCTAAACGATAGCTTTTTTGAGTAGAGAAATCTTGGTTGTAGGTCCTTTTCATCACTTTGAATATTTCTTACCACTCCCTTCTGGCCTGCAAAGTTTCTGTTGGGAAATCAGCTGAAAGTCTATGGGAGCTCCTCTGTAGATAACTAGCTGCTTTTCTCATGCTGCCTTTTTAAAAAATACATATATTTTTATCGATTTCAAAGAGGAAGGAAGAGGGGGAGAGAATAGAAAAATGAATGATGAGAGAGAATCATTGATCGGCTGTCTCCTGCACACCCCGACTGGGAATCAATCCTGCAACACAGGCATATGCCCTGACCAGGATTTGAACTGTGACCTTCTGGTTCATAGGTTTATGCTCAGACACTGAGCAATAATGGCCAGGCTACTCTTGCTGCTTTTAAGATTCTCTCCTTGTCTATAATATTTTTTATTTTAACCATGATGTGTCTTGATGTAAACCTCTTTGGCTTCATGTTGTTTGGGACTCTATGCTTCCTGGACTTGTATGTCTATTTCCTTCAAGTTAGGAAGTTTTGTCATTATTTTTTCAAATAGTTTTTCAATTTCTTGCTCTCTCTCTCTTCTCCTTCTGGTATCCCCATGATGCAAATGTGGGTACATTTGAAGTTGTCCCAGAGGCTCCTTACACTATTTTCATTTTGGGGGGAATGATTCCTTGTTTTCTGTTTGCTTTTCTGGTTGGGTATTTTTTGCTATTCTGATTGGATGAATTGATTCACAACATCATCTACTCTACTGTTGATTCCCTGTAAATTATTCATCATTTCGGTTAATGTATCCTTCATTTCTGATTGGTTCTGTTTTATAGTTTCCATGTCTTCTCTTATGCTGTTGAAGTTTTCACTGAATTCCTTGAACATCCATATAACCACTATTGCCTCTATTTTATTTAGCTCCTTTTTCTGTATATTTCTCCTGTTTTCTCATTTTGGACCTGTTTCTTTGTCTTCACGTTTTGACAGCTTCCCTATGTTTGTTTCTATGTATTAGGTAGCGATACTACATCTACCAGACTTGGTAAAGTGGCCCTGTGTAATAAGTGTCCTATAGGGCCCAGTGGCACAGCCTCCTCAACCTGTGTGGCTATGTACGCTGTCCTAGTGTAGTTGAGCCTTCATAGTCACTGGAATGTCTCTGGGAAGGATAGATCCCCAGACTGATCAACTGTGACTACAGCACAGCTACTGTGCAGGTGATGACCCAGGACATGATTCAGGGTGGCTTTAGTGCTCACTGAGTCTGCCCCTTGAGTGTGTAGCTCCTTGAGGTGGTAGGGTTGTAATAGAGAGTGGTTTGAAGTTGTCTACTGGGTCCAGTGGCTCTGGGGCCTCCTGGGAGATGTATGGCCAGCCAGCAATTGTGTACTTCCCGGGTCTACCTGGCATGACCACAGAGCAATCTGCAGATGGCTGTTACTTGACATGGAGGTGCCCAGTATAGGCCAAACTGCAAACCAAGGTGTGCTGCTGCTAGTGCAGGGCCCTTAGAAAGAGGTAGGGAATATGCAGAAGCCTGATGAGCCATGTGTATGAAAACCACTGGAAATGGCTTGGGGCAAGATCTCAGGGAATCACTAGGGAAGGACAAACAGGATGCACCATGTTGATGGACACTCAGATATGGCACCATCCTGCCAGCTCTGTGGAGAGAGGGGGCAGGTCTCAAAAAAAGAACAATAAACTCTACCAACACTTTTGTCTGGCAGAAAGAAGTTCTCACCCATCGACTCTCATTCTGATGCCAGACAATGCTGTTCCTCCCCTATTTCCCTGGTTCCTTTCAAGCTTCTGCCCCAGTGCTGGAGCTTGGAAGGAGTGAGTCTCAGTAAGTTCTTGCATGGGCTCTTTAAGAGAAACTGCCTGGGACTCCAGCAGCCTTATCTCTCACTCAGTCATAATCCAAGCTGGTTTTTACAACCAGAGTTATGGAGACTTCTCTTCCTGGCTCTGGAACCCTTGGCTGTGAGGCCTGGTGTGGTGCTGGAATACCTTGCTCCTCAGGGGAGACATATGCAGCTGAGATTTTCCTCCGGATTTTTATCCACCACATGTGCTGTGGCACCAGCTCATTCTGTGTCTCCAGCTCCTCCTACCAGTCTCCATGTAACTTCTTTAAATCCCTAGTTGTATGATTCAGCTAGATTTGAGGCAGTTGTGAATGATGGCTATTCTGTAATTTAGTTGTAATTTTGATGTGGTTGTGGGAGGATTTGAGAACTTTTAATAAGATGCAAGTCAAGTTATAAAAAGTTAATAAAATCCCTAAATTCAAAAACTCTCTTCAACACTGTAATTTGGCACCAGCTGATGACAATAATCTACTCTAACTTAAACATTGATGAGGATGATCCTGGGTGCACTGCATGGCTAGAATTTTTAGAATACTAGCATCATTTCCAGGAATTTCTCAATAATTTAGCAATTTTTTCATTAGCTCAATTCCAGGTTAATGAGGCAACAGACTGGTCTTGAAAAATATAGACTCAATATCCATCTCTCCACTTTCTAAGTCACAGATACCTGTCCTTTCCTATTTATCCCCTCCCTTCCTGAGAGGAGGGGGTGTGTGCAAAAAAAAGAAATAAATATACCCAGCCTCATTTAGATCTAAGTTTGCATTATCCCAGGGTAATAACCATGACGTATATCTTTAGGGGTTCTATTGTACTCTAATGTGACCTTGGCTTTATCTATATATATAAAAGGCTAACATGCAAAGTGTCCCCTCAGGAGTTCAACCAGGAGACCGGGAGTTCGATCGCTCGCTATGACATGCACTGACCACCAGGGGGCAGCGTGGAACATTGAGGGCAAACAGTGGTGCTGAGGAAGTGAGGAAAGGAGGAGGTGGAGGGAACTGCATGGTGGTGGCATGCGGGTGGGCAGCAAGGGAAGGAGGAAGTGGGGAGGCAGGGAAGTGAGGAAACTGATTGGTCAGGCTTAGGGACCCTACCCGTGCATGAATTTTGTGCACTGGGCCTCTAGTAAAAAATAATAGAGAGGTCTGGAAGATCATTAGAAAATATTAAAAACTGTTAAAAATTAAAACAATATTATTGGCTAGGTTATTAATGAATAAATATTTTATGTCTTCTATTTTTCAACATAAGAAAATAAGATAGGGGTTATTCCCCATGTTTATTTTTTTCTACTCTGCTGTTTTATAAGCTCTTACCATGAGTATTTATAAGTATGAATAAACAGAAGGACAAAAACACCATAAATTTGCTTGAGTCTTTTCTATTAAATTGGTTTCCCACAATTTGGGAGTAAGTCAATTTTGCACTGTGGCTCCTTTCCATCTATCTTAATAATGAGGAAAGACTGACAAAGAATCTTAAAAGAAAGCAGCAGTAAAAATTGATTGTTTTCCTACATACAAGTGTTGCAAAAAACAACAACAACAACAACAAAAATTAAATATGCAAGTTCTTGATTCGAAACGGCAATTCAGCCAAAGTTAGAAACTAAGAGAGACTAATAGGTCACTTTGACCATCTATTAAATTCATTCATTTATACTCTAAGACAGAACACTGCTTTCCCACTTTTATTTTACTCCCCCACTATGTAATCACTAAAAATTCAACTCTTTCATATCCAGGACCTACACCTAATTATAATTTAGAATAGCATTTATCCTAACCAAAAAAAAATTAAGTATGTTTTTATGGCTCACATGTTTATAACTGTTTGTGCTGCAATCAATAGAAATAATCCAATTCCATGAAATGAATAGGATAGTTGAAATAGTGAAATACATAATACCAGTACCTATTAATTTAATTCATATAAACACAAAATTTTTAATATTACTATTTTTAAAGCAACATTTCATAATGTGATTTGGGCAAAGTGATTACACACACACACACACACACACACACACTCTCACACACATATGGGTGAGCAAGAGTAGGTTTAGAGTTGTTTGCATGGAAAGACATATGCAGGTTATGACTATTACAATAGCTTTATTAACTCTGTTCAGCATACTCACAACTGTAAACCTACTTTTGTCCACCCCTGTATATATAATTAAAGCTAAATTTGAACTAACTTATCCTGATTGACACTCAATAACATTCAATTTCACTAGAAAATTTTTCACCTTCTAATTTAGTTTCTCTGTGAAGCTGAAGCTAAAAACAGCTCCTCACAGGTTTAATTACTGGCCAATTTCTAGACGTCTGTACTAAGCCTACACAGTAACAAGCTGATGCTAATAACCCATACATAAAGATCCTTCTTATTAAAATACAAATTAGGCCCCCCTCATGTTTATACTTGTGTAAGTACAATTAATATTGCAGGCTTAGTTGGAAATAAGACTGTTATAGTTAACCAACCATTGCAATACAATCAAATGAGATTTCAAATGCAATTGGAAAGATCCGTTCTATAGAAACAGCAGCAATTATTTCATGTGGAGCAATTAGTTTTCCAAATTCTTTTTTCCTTCTCCCACCTGCTCTTAAAAAAATAATTCGTCCATCATAAATGACCCGAAATGTCACCTTTAACACTCGTATGTTGTAAGGAGTCCTGAAAAGCAGCTGGCAGACATGGCTTATTTACAAATATGGTTTGAACTTGTAAATGCATGATCGCACAACTCTTAATCCATTTAGAGTGTATGCCCTTTATTCCCTTAATTGTACATTCAATTGGGAATTGAGCTGAGGGAGAGTGTGAATTACATGATCTGTTTCTTGTTGCCAGCATTTTAGTACTTTGCCTTTTGTTCTTGTTGTTCGTGAGACTTCTCTACATTACACAGTAGGGAAAGTTAATCAACATTTTGCCTAAGTAATATTAATAAAACTGTCCTACTTAGACTTGAGGGAAGAATCAGAATATTATATTTCTTTTTGAAATGTTAATGTACCTCTTAGGAAATTATTTCTGCCTTCTAAATCATCTTAGTGTTAAATTATTGAAGGATGGCATTAAAGAAATATTGCACTGATGCAAATAGTTAAATACCTCAAAAGATAAAAGTCTTATATAGTTTCAAAGAAGGACTTTTTTAAATAAGGTGGCATTTAACTTCAAATTAAACATTTTTAAGTGTTTAGTTAAGACATTGCTAAAATCTGCAATTGTTTTGTGAGCTCCCACAAAATAAGGGGAGATTTCATGGTGGTGATTTCTAAGTTCCAACCAGAGCCAGGCACAAATTTTAATTTGATTTGTATAAATGGCCTTGAAGTAGTTGCTTAACCTTTCTATATATGAACTGAAGCATCATCTAGTTTATCAACAACAACAAAAATAGGAAAAGGGGAAAAGTGTCTTATTTTTGCACTATTTACTTATTTGAGTCTGAAGGTTAGATGATCTTCATTCAGGTCCTATTCTTCAGATACAAAACCACCATTATCTGACCGTTCTATCAGCCATGGTATTTGAAAGGGAAGGACTCTTGTAAAGACGTTAGGTATGACTGACATGGTAAGATATGGAAAATATGAATTCTCAGTGTGCAAACTGTGACAGACACATGTCCCCTGAATATCGTTTTTCAAGAAGAACTCAAAAAATGAGTTGACAGGGCTCTAAAGTGGCCGAATCTGTTTTTTCTTTAACAATCTCTTTTAATGTCAATCAATATGTTCATATGTCCTAAATAAAGTGTGAGGTAATCTAGGGGGAAATTAAGAACAGAATTTGTTCAAGAATTCTCCACACTGTGACTACTATTTGCTAAGAACTCTTAACATTTACTGGGTAAAGTATTTCTTTTCTATTTTACCCTATAAGATTTAGGCATGGCTTTTGTGTCATTATGGGACTAATTTGTCCTCTTGCATAAATTTTCCTAGCAGTGATTCTCATTGGATATAGACAATGAGAAAATAGGTAATAGGAATTACATTTCAAGGTAATTTTTCCCACATTTTAACATCTGACAAGAAAGAATACAGATTCAAATTGCTGGTACATCATAATCTAATTGGCTTCTTTTTCATTTCTTAGCAATAAGTAAATGATAGAGTGCCTTACAAATAATTAGGGTTTGAATTCAATATAATATAGTAATAGCTAACACACATTGAAAGTTTTTGTGACATCTACAATGGTCACCTATTACTTCCATCAGGAGAAATAAATCATTGCCAAAATGTTAATTTAGTGTTAATCAGCTTGATATCAAAAAGTTCACAATATATCTGGGGGGAAAAACATTATATCCACAGAACAGTAACATAATAATTGAATAAAACAACACCAGTGATATAAAAGGCATTACTACATCCCTACTTGCCAAATTATTTTCAAACACATTGCTCCTTAGAGATCTAAAAATGACATACAACTAATCAATGACTATGTAAAATATTATCAAATTCCTTTAATTCAAAGAAAAGCTTTTTGAAAGCAATGGAATCTATATACAAAAGAAGCCAATCTGGATAAGCTTGATTTTGGGGTGCTCAGAATTACTTGTGATTTAAACTAAAACAGAACCAATTTTATTACAGCAATTCTAGGCAGAATATATGATCCAGCTTCACATCTATTATGTCTTACACAGGACTTTACTATGCCACCTAAAGAGGGGGAGGATTTGAAGATTAGTTAATCAAAAGGATACTTATTTGGGTAAATTACTTTGGCTGCATTTTTGTCTAATCAAAAAACAAAAATATTCAAGTTTCCTTTTATCTAAAAGTAACAACTACAATGTAAAATCTATATCGGATGAGTTTACAAATTGCCCTCAGTACTCAAAGGTTATCTTTTTAAATTTAATCATCAATTGTTTTCTTTATATATTATGGATGACAAATTGATCTTTTTTAACCTACCTATGTCAAACAATTGTGGACCAAGGCAGTATCTACATGATGCCAATAAATCAAGCAATATGATCAATTTATGGAAAGAATCAAACTGACAGTAGTGAGTCTCCACTTAGTAGACTAAGAGTTCAATAAATGAGTATATTTTCCTTTCATATACAGTATAATCATACAAACACAAAGGAAACATGCTAATTACAGAACCTCGATTTAGTGTTCTGTTGAAGCACAACTTTCTTAACATTCAAATTTGAGATTTAGGTTTGCAAAACATTCAAAGACAATTGAACAATACAATCAAACTGTTACTCATACTCGGTTCCTATTTTAACATGCTCAAAATGAACTGTCTATAATTTTTCTGTAATCAGACACTAAAAAATGTTCAATATAAGTGAAAAGTTCAAATATGTAGCAGAAATATTTTAACTGACTATTAAAGATAGACTTTTTCACTGTCCCCCTTAGCTGTAAGAAGACAGATAAGATATATACATAGATGATAGATGATAGACAGATGATAGGTAGGTAGATAGAAATCATTACAAGAATAATTTCTGCTATTTGTATAATTAGCACAATGAGTCTTGTTGAACAAAATAAGTTTATCAAAAAAAATACATGGAAAAGTTAATATAAGTTGGCATTTCTAAAAGTGGGCCAGAGTAGATGAAAGATTACTTCCAGCTAACATGGAGCAAATTAAATTTCAAGAGGTTTAATACATTTATTCTCACTTTAATCACATTGCCCACTATAAAGGTGATTATTATATGCAAGTCGCTTCTCACAAACTCAGAATTTTAAAATGTCACTTGTTTTTCAACTAATATATCTACAAAGTTTATTCAGATATTGTAATGTAATGTTATTTTTTACTGTAATTAATTTTATAAATACCTTTAAGTGTGGAAGAACATTTCAATGAACTCTTCTTTTAAAAAATATAGAACATAAGCAGGAACATTTGGAATAACTTAATTGGCCTTGATTATCGAAAAGCAATTTTTTTAAAGCAACAAACTATAGCTATATTTTGGTCCTATAAACCGTAAGATTTCATCACTAAATAATATTAATGGAATCATAACTATAAAGACACAGCACATCATTTATTTAAACCAATTGGTAAAAAAAGGGTCCTTACTGCAAAATCCTCCCTCCACTGGTGGGCTGCTTGAACTTTCTCTGCTTCCAAAGCCAGGCGCTGAAAAGAAAACAATAAATCTTAGAATGAAAATGACCACATGAATATGTAATCATTATATAGTCTTTGGGTTTTGAAATCACTTATGAAGACAAAAAAACAGAAGTGACTCCTTATTTATAATTCATAAAGTCTAAATGATTAAGTAATATAACCTACTGAAGTTGATAAACAGTACATGCATTTACCTTTTTAGTAATATAAGTAACGTACTACTCTTGAATACCATGAAGTTCATGGGCTCTGACATCATGGGCAGTAATGTCCCCTTCAAGTGCTTTCTATCAAAAACTAACATTTCAACCTGGGCAGTGTGGCTCAGAGGTCAGCCTATGAACCAGAAGGTCATGGTTCCATTCCTACAGGGCACATACCCAGGTCCCAGGCTTGATACCCAGTAGGGGGTGTGCAGGAGGCAGCCGATCAATAATTCTCTCTCATCATTGATGTTTCAATCTCTCTCTCCTTCCCCCTTCTTCTCTGAAATAAATAAAAATATATATAAGATATATAAATATATATAAATATATGTATATTTTTATTCATAAAATTTCTTCATTTCTGTAGATTCTCATTATATATATATATATATATATATATATATATATTTAAAAAAAAACGACTAACATTTTAGTTTTTAGAGAAAGCTTCAGTCAATAGAGTATTTTAATCTTGGTAGGTTGTGGTTAGTACATTCCTGTATAGAATATCTATAATAAAAAAGCATAAAATGCTAATTAGACCAGAAGTCCTTTCAGACAACCTTCCTGATGAAGCCAGGGCTGCGAGGAAAACCCGGGACCTGGGTGCCTGCTGGAGGCCGGAGGAAAGCCCAGGTCCCGGGTGCCAGAGAGAAGCCGGTGCCGGCATCTAGAGGAAGGAAGGTCTACTGTTGCACGAATTTCGTGCATCAGGCATCTAGTATTTCTATATAAGCAGAAAGGAAATGACATTGAAAAATCATTAAATATACACTAAGCATTGTACTAGGCACTTTGTTACTATCATATTTCATTGTTTTTATTTTACCAAAAGTCACAACAATGTGATACTGTCCACCTTGCTGAAGAACATTCTTAATAGTTCTTTCAGAGATAACCTGTGAGTAGTAGCAAGCTGTCACAATCGTCACACCTGAATATGGCTTCATTTACCTTCACTCTTATATACTAAATGAGTTAGAGAATTGTAGACTGACTTATTTCCCTAGGCTGATGATAAGATACCTATTGTCCATCTCCTAATCACTTTTTGTAGATATATTATTTTTTTCCTTCTCTGGTGTTTAGGTTTTTCTCTTTGTATTTCCTGGTGTTGCTATTATGTTCTCCATGTAATAAGGTTTTACAAGAGACAGGAACATTTAGTGATTAAGAGTAAAGAGATTAAGCCAGACTACCTGGGTTTAAATACCAACCCTGCTGCATACTAGCTGTACAAACTTAGAAAAAAATAAGTTTCTCCTCCCATTTTCTTATGTGAATAATGTGAGAATCTGCCTCATGGATTGTTCAAAGGATTAAATGAGTTATATATACAGTGCTGGGCAGAGAGGAAATGGTATGTATAACAGCTATGTAACTGTGAAGAGTAATTATGAATCTATTTGCACTGTGTCCATGTGGGAAAATAGCTTAGTGTGTGCATCTGTGGCCTGCCCTGCTTGCCCCCCGCCACCACCACCCCCAACACACACACACACACACACACACACACACACACACACACACACTCACACACACACAGATAAAAGACAATGGCAGAAAGAAACAGGACAAATATAACATCAAATGCAGGGTGTTCCAAAAACATGTAGACCAACTTTAACAGCTGATTACTCAATTTTCACTCCTTTCCAGGTTTAACTGATTTAAAAATAATGGGTGAAGCCACACTAAACTTTGAACACAGAAAATTTATCCACTAGACTTTTTTTATGGAGATACATAAAAGATAAAGTTTACAGTACAAAACAGGCAACAGTTGATGGATTGAGGGTGCACAGATACTGAATAAAATGATTCTTGATATTTGCGATTCCATTGCTTCCTGTTATCAGCAGTGCCAGACCAGACAGTCCTCAGTTAGAAAACAGGTGCTGCCTTAACCGGTTTGGCTCAGTGGATGGAGCGTTGGCCTGTGGACCAAAAGGTCCCAGGTTCGATTCCAGTCAAGGGCATGTACCTTGGTTGCAGGGACATCCCCAGTGGGGGGTGTGCAGGAGGCAGCTGATCGATGTTTCTCTCTCATCAATGTTTCTAACTCTCTATCACTTTCCTTCCTCTCTGTGAAAGAATCAATAAATATATATATATATATATATATATATATATATATATATATATATATCTTTCAAATAAAACAGGTGCGGGAAAAAAAATTCTCATTTCTGTAGATTCTCATAAATTGTTAAAATGGCCTGGCCAGCGTTGCTCAGTGGTTGAGCATTGACTTATGAACCAGGAGGACATGGTTCGATTCCCGATCATATGCCCAGGTTGCGGGCTCGATCCCCAGTGTGGGGTGTGAAGGAGGCAGCCAATCAATGTTTCTCTTTCATCATTGATATTTCTGTCTCTTTCTCCCTCTCCCTTCTTCTCTGCAATCATTAAAAATATACATTTAAATTTTGAAAATGAACTGTATGTTAATAAACACTGACTTTATGATCATTCAAAGTGTGTATACATTTTGGGGGGACCCCACGTAATCAATGTGAAGGTATTATACTCATTTACTAAGAGATAAATGATCAGGTTAGGTTCGTAAGAAGTACAAATCTCCTAGCGGTTCGCTGGTGCATGTGTTTAATGTTTCACAATGAACTATGCTTCAGAGTGTGCTCTTCCTAGCAAGTCCAGACTACACCGGAAAATGCAAACAACCTTTAGAGCAGCTTTTTTATATTGGTGTATTGACCTCTATTCCCTGCTATTTAATATAACCTGTTCATTTTTCTAACTATTATATAAGTATAATCCATGACTATAAACTATTAGCTAATGGAAGATCTCAATTTAAGAGTCCCTAAGCTGAATTAAGAGGAAATTGTCCAGCAATTTTAAATGACAAAGGTTTCGGCTATCAGCCACCAGGCACAAATGGGATGTAATAGGGGCTAGTAAACATTAGAAATTGTACCAGAGTAAACAAAAAAGGTTCTTTATTCTTTATCCCTACAAAAACAAATAACTAAACAGCAAAGTTAAAAGAATGCATACTCTTTAGTAACATTTCATCACACTACTTTTGGAAACTCAAATTCAGTGTGGAAATGTAGCAAAAAAAGTGAATAAGACAGCAGCAAATGAAATGGAAATGGAAGCAATTTCTTGATCAGAAAGAAAAGGCAGAATGAGAAGATAAACATCAAGTGATATTCTTGACAAATTCAAAGTGTAAGTCTTCCCTCATTTTTAACAGGTAATATAAGGTAATATTTTTAACAGCTGAACATTCATATGTATGGGGCACACAACAAACTTAAGTATTTTGTGGATTTAAAGAAAATACTGGATAAAATACAAATAAGTTAAATATTTTTTAGATTAAAAATATTAGAACTCTAAAATGCCTTTATGTCTTTGAGAAGAATATTAAGATTTTTTCCTTTCACAGTACACAGAAGAAGGATTGTTCCTCTACCCCCGCCAAACAAAACACACTGGGGGATATTCAGCCACAGGGAAATACAGTTTTTAAGGTAGGAGCTCAAACTCTACCACGCTGTTCTCTATTCTAGAGAGCATGAGAAAGGACAACTAAAGTGATCGGATCCAGAATCACATGGCTTATGATATAAACACAATCCATGCTTAATTAGCCACAATGACAGTAATCATTACAGTTTACTTCTAGAAAAAAAAAATTAAAGATGGATGAACAATAGCAACAAACTATAAGACAATTATCCTCCAGGGAAGAAAGCCCAAATTAGCTCTATTTCTAATATATGCTTTTAAACACTAATTTTATAAAATAAGTGCCATTTGTCACAAAATTCATAAATAGTTTTAGAAACTTAAAGACATATATAGGGTATCCCCCCAAAAGGATACACATATTTTGAATAATTATAAAGGCAATGTTTATTAAAATACATTTCATTTTCAAAATTGAGCTATCAGCTGTTAAAATGTGTATACATTTTTTTTGGGGGGGGCACGCTGTAGTTGGAGCATTGTCTGTACACTAGAAGGCTTTGGGTTCAACTCTTGGTCAGGTCGCATACTTAGGTTGTTGGTTTGATCCCAGGTCGGGGTGTGTATGGGAGGCAACTGATTAATGTTTCTCTCTCTCTTTCTCTCTTCCTTTCCCTCTCTAAAACATCAATGAAAATATCCTCAGGTGAAGAGGGAGGGAGGGAGGGAGGGAGGGAGGGAGGGAGGGAGGGAGGGAGGGAGGAAAGAAGGAAGGAAGGAAGGAAGGAAGGAAGGAAGGAAGAAAGGAAGGAAGGGAGAGAGGCAAAGTGTATTTTAAAAGGTTGGTTGAAGCTCAAAAATTGCTAAATTTTATATCCTTAGCTTGGAAATCTGAAAATACAGTTATGAAATGCACTAATAAAGAAATTAACAAAATATATTTTAATCCAGCAAATCTCATGATAAAGCATAACACTGAACTTTAGATGCTTAAATAGTCTATCTTGGGGACTAAAACAAATAGTTGCTGATGGTGATCTTTCTTGTGGCAAAAGACCAGCTAGTCATGACTTACAGAAAACTGACACTTCAAGTCCCTAATTAACTTCTATTCTGGTCAGGTGACATTTCTTTCTAAAGCCAATGATTGACCATTAAATGCCACAAGCAAATGTGTTAAGATTGATAAAATTCCTACCTAATAAAATGTGAACGTTTGCTTGGTAGAGTATCCCTGTTTCCATAGTTGGCTATATAAGTGTAGTCTATAACAATAATTTATTACAGGAAATATAATATTTTTCTCATTTAATTAATAGTAATAATATCAATCATTAAAATCAGACCAAGCACCAGATAGAAACAAAGATCCCAGCTCAGCATAACTACCTTTGACAGGAAACTAAAACTTAATTCTGCTCATATTAAGATATGCCAGAAAGATTCATTAAATGGCTTTATTATAAATGAAACAGCACATGTATTTAAAAATCCTTTGAGTATAAAACAATAAATATATAAACAATGTCACAGATGTCTGTGCATCCCTACCTACCTATTGTTTGAGCATAATAAAATAGAAATTCATATTAATGACTTTTTTAGGACTCACACATTTAACAAAAGGGACTTTAAGCTAAGCCTTCTGACTCCAAAGCTTATGCTCATTCCACAAGAACAATCTTTAATATCCATTAAACCCATCAAAAGTGTGAACATCACTAGTCATTGACAGACTATATGAAGACAAAGCACTATCAAAAACAAAACCACTGGTAAGAACTATTTCAGATTAATGGGAAATTTCCCAGCAAATTTTTAGACATTTCTAAAGACTGAAAACAAAAACAACAAAAAACTGTATGTCAGTTTTAGAACTTTCTTTACATAGGTCCTGTCCTCAAATCCTGAGAGACTATTGCTATTCAGAGAGAAAGCTTTTGATATGCAGTGATCTGCAGGAAAGAAAAAAAAACAAAAACAGAAATAGAGAAAGGGAGACGTTTTATCAGATCAGAGAAAGATCAGCTCCCTTGAAGGCCTATTCATTCTCAACCTTCACTTTTTGACATGTCTTTATCTCTTCCACTGGCATTGAATTCTGTCAGGTGATATGAAAGTCTAATCAAAGCCCTATAATTATACAGTGTATAAAGAAATAATTCTATCATTCTTCCTTAACAATGCCTACATATATTTTTTCTTGGAAAGAGACTATTTTCCAAACCTGTTTATGATTTGCTTCCTAGACTGTAAGGCAATTGCAGATGAAAGGTAAAATAAATTTTCTAATATATTTAATTATTAAAAATTTTCTTTTGATAGCTTTGAAAGGAAACCTTCAGGGATCATATGCCAGTTGAGTTAAACTCTAATAATGTTGATATTCATGTTAATTAAGAATTGACTTAAAAACATCACTCAAAGAAACAATCACTTTGGCTAGTGTATGTCAAGACATTTCTTCCTAATACAGAGGTAATAGAGCCCCAGTCTGTTTGGCTCAGTGGATAGAGCATTGGTCTAAAGACTGAAGGGTCCCAGGTTTCAATTCTAGTCAAGGGCACATGCCCTGGTTGCGGGCTCTATCTCCAGTGGGGGGCATGCAGGTGGCAGCCAATCAATGATTCTCTCTCATCTTTTGATGTTTTCTATCTCTCTCCCTCTTTCTTCTTCTCTGAAATCAATAAAAAATTATATATATATATATATATGTATATATGTATATACATACATATATATAAAGAGGTAATAGAGCTTCACAATAGACTAACCCAAGTAAAACATGCATGTGTCATGTAATTAATGTTCAAATAATTAATACCACATAAGGAAAAGCAATAGTATTATGTCTATTTGACAATTTTTATCATTTTAATGAATTTTGCCTATCTTCATCCAATGTTCTTAACATAGTAAAATAAAATCAGGATAATCAATTGAATGGTCTAATATCATCAATTGAAAATGGCAAATTTAGTTGAATAATAGACATAGGTTTTGAAGAAAAATGTACAGGTACAATACATTATTTTGGAGGTACAGTATAATGAGCATGTATGTCTAAACCAGACAGATCTGGTTCCCAATTCTGGTGCTTCCATTCAGTAACTATGAAATTTGAGGCAATGAACTCAACATTTTTCTGCATCTAAGAATAATAACTTCTTTATATACTTTATATTTGGTATGCTAAACATCTAGTACATTATAAACTCAATAAAATTTTGTTTCCATTTGAAGCTTACAAATATAACTTCATAGAATAGGTTATGTTAGAATTACAATCACTGATGACCACTTCAACATATACATATCTGAGTGAAACAAATGAAAACATTTGAATGGTCCCTATATTTTAGCTGTATGTTGCCAAGCCAAAAAGCTCTTGAAGACCCATACGGTGGCCCCAAAGTATAAGTGATTCAAGGAATGTGAGTTTAATATAATAGTCAATAAAGTGAGTTCAATTTTATTTTATTTTTATCATAAATAAAATGAGAAAGAGTAGATCATTATGAAATATGAAAAATAGTGAAAAGCCTAAAAACATTCTGGAACCATGACCCAGAATTCATATTTATTTTTTATATTTTCTTTAATAACTATTTTGGAAAAAATAAAATATTACAAATAACCTTGAAGCTCACTTTATTTATCTCCTTTAATCAATTTCTCTACCCATAGTAATCAGTATAATGAATTAGTTTATATTATTTGGCATTGTTTGACAAATATTTTTTAAGTATGTAAATGTTATCTGATGTCAATACTGTCTATTTTTCCAAGGTTGTGTGTAGCTGAATGCCAAAGAAAACCCACACCAGCTTTAGTGGGGGGAGAGGGCTGATATTCCTAGAGAGAAACCCATAATCATTGGAAGTCATGGTTTAGATTGAACAAGAGAATCAATTAATGTCAGGGAGT
Organism: Myotis lucifugus; assembly: GCF_000147115.1. Taxonomy (NCBI): domain Eukaryota; kingdom Metazoa; phylum Chordata; class Mammalia; order Chiroptera; family Vespertilionidae; genus Myotis; species Myotis lucifugus. Next base: position 3,358,179 of record NW_005871099.1, on the reverse strand, counting down.
TTTGAGAAATGGTTTAATCAGGGTTTTGAAAGTAAAGATAAGGTGCCAAGAAGAGAGAAGAACCCTCAAGGAAACAAAGCTGAAGCCATCCCTATAACTCTTTTTTTAGCACTAAAACACTATGCTATTATTGCATCTTTATCATCAGAGGATAGTAACAGGCCTTATTTGTAAATGCAGTCCTACCTATCCTTTCTCATTATCATTGTTTCTGCACAGGTATTACTGGTACAGTTTGAAAGATGCTAAATCAACATTTAAGCAAGACAACTTACCCAAAGACGTTCTGATCCCCTTTCACTGTGGTGCTTTGGGTTAGCAAGCCCACTCTTACAAAGATGACTAAACACTGTTTTTATGTTTTACTTAGGCTTGCCTAAAATATGTTTTTGCAGACTTTCTGGTTTTGTTTAATAACACAAAACATGAGCACATAATTACAATCATTAAATTTCTTGTATTTTTCAAACTCACTTTTGTTTTTCCAGCTGGGCAATCCCAAAATGACTACAAGACACAAAGGTTATTTTTAATAAAATTCTGCTGTAATTTAGAAAAATATACTTCAATAATTTGAGAAATTCTACCAAATCCTGATTAAATAGCTTAGCACCAGTCTATCTTTTTGAGATAATTAAGAAGAAAAAAAGGGAGTTTGCCTTCTTGATTATTGTTTCTTAAGAGAAACAGAACAAGCTACATAATATATAATTTTTACTATTCATTAAAATTAGTTATAAATAGACTGACCTAGGAGAATAAAGTATATAGTCTTGTTATTTATGTCTATTCAAATATTTTAACACTTCTGCAAATACTGGAATTATCACATGAGAACTATAAAAATAGTAAAATACTAATTTATTGTATTAATCCAAATCACATATAAATCTCATACTGCATAAAGTGCTATATAAGGCTACAGATTAATTCTTTTTAATAGTCTATCATTTTCTTACAATTCATTTCATTCCAGGTTATGTGAAATAAAAATCTCATAATATAAACACGATTTCTCCTTCCACTGCAAATTTTAAGGGAGTATACCATATGCAAAATATATAAATAAAAGTTGCTAAAAGTCAAGCCAGTAATCATTCATTCTATTTGTGGCCCAGTGAAAAATAAATCTTTTGGAATATGGTTTCTGGATCATGTTATATAGATTTCAGCCCTGGATCTGTTATATTCACGAAATGCTTTTGAAATTAATCACAAAGCTTCAAGTCTAATCTTCAGAGATGTAATTAGCCCCAAATAAATTGGCAGACTCTTGGAATACAGAAGCCAGGGTAAAGGAGATGTCATCTGGTAAGAATGGTAAAATTCCTTTCAGTGGTAGCAAATGTAAATAATATATAACCGGTAATTATCATTACCTATTTTTGGCTCTACAGCACAAAACAATAAAATAAAAGATTGTTCAAATGAACATAATTTCCACATCAGCTTTACACTTTGACAAATCTAAAGAATTACCAGATGAGCGTGTTCAACATACTTGGACTTCATACGAACCCACTCAACCCCACATTCACCCAAAGATTCTGATTCCATACCTGGGGTCATTCCCAGAATTCTGTATGTTTAATAGAGTACACCTTTTCCTTGGATTAAACTTTGAAAACATTCTTCTAGAGGGGAATATTTAGCTCTATTAGACATATGGATTTAATTACTCTTTGAGAAGCATTGTTCTAAGTAGAAGCAACAAAAATAAACTATTGCCCTTTACTAGAGCCATATGTTTACACTATTCTGACGCCCTTTATGTTGTACTCAATTTCTTCTCTCTCTCTTTCTGTCTCTCTCTCCCTCACTCTTTCTGGTTCTCTGGCTTTCTTCTCTCCATATTTCAATAAAACATTAAGTGTGAGTTCCTTAAGTATAAGAAGAAGCTCTTTCATGTCTGTACACCTCACGCACTTTACACAATACAGCAGAGAGCAGGCACTCAATTAACATGTGTGCGAATGTGGAAATCATCATTTCCAAGTGTTTTCAAGGTTTTCTCTCAGCTTATCAAGATTTATAACTAGGTTCACTAGATAATCATTATTCATTATCATGACACTTTGAGAGGCCACAAAAGTTGTCTTTCTACATGACAAGCATATTGCTAGATTAATTCATCACCACTCAGTTGGTAAAAGTTGGTGTATTAATTCGTCCCCACCTGATCCTTAAAACTTAGTAGAATTTGGCTGGGGATGTGGCAGGGATCCAAGCTAATCCATATAATCCCACTCTAGGATTCTAGAGCTAATTTATAATCAGTTGCCTTGTTCTCTAAATGTTGAATACTAATGTGGATTCAGAAACTCAATAAATGATCAGTGTGGAGAAGGAAGAGAATCTGGTCAGTGGAGAGGAAAAGAAAAGAAAACAAAACAAAAACAGTTCCTAAAACTAGTTTAGCCCTTAACCCTATTAATAATTGGCTCTGGAGTCCCAAACAGTTAAGCTAAAACATCAGACTACTTATATTAGGGCAGTGGTTCTCAACCTTGGCTGCAACAATTAGAATCACCTGGGAAGCTTTTTAAAAATCCTGAT
>NW_005871099.1:3342336-3355523 GCF_000147115.1 Myotis lucifugus | reverse complement strand
CTCCGGAAATTCTGTTTCTTTGTTACTAATGTTGTGGCCCCTCCCCATAAGAAAGAAACAGAATTTCCGGAGGATGAGGCCCAGAAATCAGGATTTTAAAAAGCTTCCCAGGTGATTCTAAGGTGCAGCCAAGGTTGAGAACCACTGTATTAGGGGACCACATATTCAGGAGCCTTTGCTTCTATCTTTTCAAGAATACCAAACAGCCTGGGAAGACAGGAAGCATGTCTCCTTCCAGATTTATTTGTTGCTCCAGAAAATAAGAATAATCTGTGGGGAAAAGTTAAGCAGGTTTGCTGGGAGTCCCCATTTAAAAGATGGGTTTTTCCAGTCCCAGGTTCCCTGGGCTGCAACACAGACCCATGGCACACACAGTGTCTACCTGCGCTACTCTGCCTGGACTTGAGGGCCAGGAGGAGCTGGTGGTAACACAATACCAAGCTGCCTGCTGCGTAGGAATCATCAAACCCATTGTGTCTGACTCAGGGAGTCTCCTGAATCTTTGAAACTGTGGTGAGCTAGCTTGTTAGCTGGCAAGAAGGGTAAAACCTCAGAGCCTTGAAGCACCATCCCTAGTTGAGTCCGCTTCCATAACAATGTTCACGGATCCGTCTCCATATTTTCAAACCCTCACCATCATTTAAGGGATACATTTGGTTTGTCCTCAGTTCTTTACTGAGCATGCGTTTTATGCCCTGCTTACGTCTCAGCATCCCTAGGATAGTGCTTCTCAAAGGGCACCCAGACCAGCAGGGGCAGCATCACCTGGGAACCACTAGACATGCACATTCTCAGAACCCACTCAGCACCTATTTAATCAGAAATTCTTGGGGTGAGCCTCATTAGCCTATGTTTTAACAAGACCTCCAGTGATGCTAATGTGCACTTTTGAGAAGTACCGCTCTAAAATAAAAATCAGAGCATTGTTCAAGCAGAAGATTTATATGATCTTAACATCGAGCTCTTGTAGCAATGGGAAATAAAATAACAACAAATGGCTCTATACCTTTTTGAAAAATAAACCTGGTAAATTCAGACACAATGGAGATGAAAGGGTGAGGCAGAAGTCCACAAGTAGATTGTTAACCGCTCAGAAGTTTGATCATGATTTGCAGTCTTATTTTTACTGATTTTATAGTTTTTTAGCTTTGTTGCTGAGAAAATTAACTTTAATTTGAAAACTAAACTAAGTAAGAAAAAATGATTTTTGAAAACATGTAAAATGACTGTGGTACAGAACACAATACCAATGTATATAGAAACTGTATTAAATCCTCAAAAAATGTCCTAAAGATAATTAGAATTGATAAAAATGCAATTTAGAATTACCTAAAATTATATTCTCTTATTATTTTTCCTCTTTGAAATATATTATTGAAACACACTACTTTATATTTATAGTTTTATAATTCTCCCCTTCCTTCCTCTGTTTCTTGGATACAGGATACTAAGTGGGCTCAAACTTGCTTAGTTCTACCAAGCCCACTACTTGTAATTTGCAGGAAGTTGTGTAAGCTCCAGGTTTCATTTTGTTTTTAACGTACTCGTTCTTAAATAAAGCATAAAGCACAAAAGCTTATGCGAGGGAGAAGAGGAAAATTTGCTATACTTATAAGGAAATAATCAAATCTTTGCAGCACTCAGTTAATACAAAAGACCTGAAAAAGTACACAACTGCTTAAAAAGAAGGAGAAAAATGTGGGAAGGCCATTTTTCACTGTCAGATGGTTTGTGTGAGGCTTTGCCTTTCTATAAATCTAAAAATGTGTCAAAGTTAACGTGGGCCTTATTAGAATAAGAAAATAGCAAAAACAGTTTAATTGAATATGATGCAAACTGACATAATAAAATGATGTAGTGTAGCAGATTGGGAAGTACCTTTAAAATTAATTTTTAATACTTTCTACTTTTCTTTTTCTAAGAAAAAAACAGGTGAATCTAAAAGCTTCAACTCTCTTCAACGACTTTAACTAAAGGCAAATATATAAATAAATATATATGACAAAAGAATACATTTTTGTAATTTATCTTTAGTTTCAAGTATACCTACACATAAGTTTGCATATGTATCAAACAAATGAAAATTAATTTTTTAAAAAAAGATTGGCAGAGCAGATCAAAAGAGTCTACCAAATTTATTTTGATACTCTACATTGGAAAGTAACTTAAAAGGTTTATACCATCAGTAAAGGATCATTTCATATAGAATTTATCTTTCAGCATTTTATAATCCCTAAAAGTATTTATCAGTATATTTCCCTTGTCATAATTCAAGAGTTTTAAAATAGCCTGAGTAATTAATTTTCCAAATGAACTCACATAGACATCCATCACCTCCCACTGCACCAAAACTGTTCTGCAGACAAATATTAGACATGGGCAGCTACTACCCATAACGTACTGGGTAAATGCAAAAACATCCTTATATTCCATGGCAACTAAAAATATCACATGAAATTTTCCACCAGCTATTCTGAATATAGTTCTGAAGATTTTACTTTTAGTTGAACTTTCGTGGAGGGCTTGTTCAAGAACTCAGGAAACCATAAAACATGTCTTGACTTTGAAAATACAGGAGAGAAGAGTGGTGAAGGCCTGGGCTAGAAAGGACATCTGTAATACTTTCAACAATAAAGATAAATTGTAAAAATAAATAACATCTAAAAAAATAAAATATGGGAGGAGTTATTTCATTTCTCTGTGTTTCTGCTTCTTCATCTGTAAAACACAGGTAATAGGACCAGTTTCACAGAATAGTTAAGGATTAAATGAGATTTTTGCAAAACAAAACAGCAGTGACATTTTTATCAACATTAGCTACTACTAATTAAGAAGGGGGAAAAGGACTTCTTTTATCTTATTGCAGGTAAAATCTAACAGGTACATATCATTCTGGTATAAATATACTGCACTGCACCCAAGATTCCATCAGATTGTCTGCTTCAGCCACCTTCCACCCTTTTAATTTTACAATACTGATTTGCCATCTCTGGTGCTCCTCCTCCCCACACCCTGCCTTTGATTCTTATTCTATCAAAGGGGATTTGTTTCTTTTACCTCGGGCTACTCTTTGACTGGTAGTTAACTATTTATCATTCCTGCCATGCTATCTTAATTTCTTTTTACTTTTAAATAATTTACATTTGAGTTTAATTAACTCTCACAGGCTGCCAATTTGGTCAGCGCTCAGGCTTTAAAAAGCAAAATAGTGATCTTAGCAAGCACATTTTCTGTTTAGCTAATGTCGCTATGGAAACAATCCCTTTTTTATTTTTGTTGATACACTAGGAATAAATGCCTTACATCTGGCGGTAGATAAAAGTGTGTACTGTGTACCTCTCCCCCACTTGTATAATTTTTCCTCCTAGTATTCGGAAAATCACTATGATGTGTAAATTAGTCAATCAAATTGGCAAAATATGCAATTTACTAGATTTTTAAATATCAGAAACATCATGCACTAATTTGAAAAAATATATATATGCCATTCCTGTTTTCCTCTTTTCTAGAGAATGTGCTTTTGAATTGCTGTAAAGCATCTAGTAGTTCTTTAGCGTTTTTTTTTTCTTTAACTTGAGTAATACTATTATTTCTCTTTGTTGTCATGTGAGTTTCAACAATTTCAGTAAAAAAGTTCCAGTAACTGATATTATCAAAATTTTCTTAAAAATTCTTACATTATTATCAAAGGTTTTCTGTTCCAATTTCTCAGATATAAACTTCTAAGAAGTGACAAAATTTTAAACACTTAGCTCTCAAGTGGGAAGTTCAAAAAGGCTTCTATTTTTTTTCCTTTTTAAAAATAATAAAGTTTTATAGTCGTTATACAATGCACATGAATGATAGTTAAAATGTATGTAGCTCTTTATAACTTATGAAATTTCTTTTATAGACGCTGTCTCAGTTGATCATCATAATGAGATTTAAATAACAATAAAGGCTGATTTTTTTTAGTACCTATTCTTTGCCAAGCACCTCCTAGAAATTATCTCATCTTTCTTAGATACTTAGTAGATACTATCATTAGCTCCATGTATAGAGGAGTAACAGACTTTAGAGAGTTTAAGTTGCCTTGGGTTACCTGTTCTTTCAAGTCTATTTACTCATTTGTAAATGGAGCTAATTATATTATCTATTAAATTTGTAGGAAAGGTAGATGGGATAATTCCTATAAGGAGCTTGACAAAGGGCAAGTGGTGGAGGAGCTGGAATTTGAATAAGGCTTCCTATTCCAGTCCCATTGCCCCTATTCCACCTGATAACAGAAGTTATACAACTTGCTCTCAACATCACATAAGTAGAAGAAAAAATGAAACTGAACAAGGACTAATTTCTTCTCATTCCCTATATAGTAGAGAGTAGCTCAGATATATATCAACCCATTAAGCACTTGATAAAGGTTTCCTTCAGAAATTACCAGATTTTATGTTCATTTTCTAAATTAGTAGCATTCTTTTATAACTGTTTACTTTTCTCTCTCCACCCCATTGCACTCCACTGCTTTGATAATTCAATAAGCATATCAACAATGGAACAAAGGGTCAGATCAAAATATACAAATAAAAATGTATAGTGGAGGTGGGGTTTTCTCCTCAGAAACTCCATTAACTCTTACTCCTCCCAGGGAGGTTACCATATCCAAAATTAAAGAGGCAAGTGAATCTACTGGGACAATGGAAACTGAAGAGAAAATAAGCAAATGGGACTACATAAAAATAAAAAGCTTCTGCAATGCGAAAGAAACAATCATCAACATTCTAAGAGAGCCCACTACATGGGAGAACATATTTGCCAATGGTACATCTGATAAGGGTTTAATCTCCAAAATATATAGGGGACTCATACAATTTAACAGAAGAAAGAAAAAACCCAATTAAAAATGGGCAAAGAACCTAAATAAACTCTTCTCCAAAGTGAACATACAGAAGGCCAAGAGACACGTGAAAAAATGCTCAAAGTCACTAATCATCAGAGAAATACAATTGTAACCACAATGTGGTATCATCTTACACCCGTCAGAATGGCTATCATCAAGGAGTCAACAAAGGACAAGTGCTGGTGAGGATGTGGAGAAAAAGGAACCCTTATGCACTGCTGGTGGGAACGCAGACTGGTACAGCCACTGTGGAGAACAGTGAAGAGGCATATGGTGCTTAGTTTTGCTACATAGATTGAATTCACTCTGGAAAAGTTTGGGAGGGAAAATGAGATGTTCCTGTAGAAATTTACTTACCCAAAATATCTAAGAGCTTTTAAGAAAATAATTTATCCTCAGGAAAGGAAAAATAAACACAAATACATTTGCTCTAAAGAAATAGGCCAAATTTGAGAAACGTGGAAAAGATTTCTAAGTGAAGCCTCTTGATTTGTTTTTATCCAGATCCCAAGAATGTTGTAAGAAACTACTAAAATTTATTTCACCAAAATTTCTATAAGGGGCTAAAAGCACAAGGCAGTTCAATTTTCAAGTGTGCTATAGAGCAAAGCAAAGTGGAGGGGCGGGTATTTTCCTTCACTGGAATTACTGGGGCATGAACAACCCCCAGTAGGCTCAGAAATGCCCCAGACCTGACAGAGATAAAATGTTATTATCAATACTAGAGGCTTGATGCAGAGAGAGGAAAGCCCGGGTCTTAGGTGCCTGCAGCTGGCCAGAGGAGGGAATCCTGGATCCCAGGTGCGGGGCCGAGGCAGAGGCTGTTAGGGGCGATCAGGCTGTTAGGCAGAGGTGGTTAGGGGCGATCAGGCAGGCAGGCAGGCAGGCAGGCGAGCAGTTAGGAGCCAGCAGTCCCGGATTGCAAGAGACAGTCGGACATCCCCCAAGGGGTCCTGGATTGGTGAGGGTACAGGCCGGACTGAGGGACACCCCCCTCCATGCACGAATTTTGTGTACCAGGCCTCTAGTCTATAATAATAAAAGGGTAATATGTTAATTAGACCAGATGTCCTTCCTGACAAAGCTGGGGCCTGAGGGAAGACAGCCCAGCTCCCGGGTGCCAGAGGGAAACCAGTGCTGGCAGCTGGGGTGGAGGAAGGCCTACTCTTGCACAAATTTTCGTGCACCAGGCCTCTAGTTTTAGAATAAGAGGTACCACTTCATTATGGCATGTCTGGGTGAAGCTTCAGAATAGTAAATCCTAAATAGTAACAGAAGAATACAAAAGAGCGTGGTTCTTAGAGGAAAAGGATAAAGGAGGGAGAAGAACTCATACAAGAAAGAATTCTGTAGGAAAACCTCCACTTTCATTTGTGGAGTTGTAATGGAGCTTCTACTAGGCTCACTGCTGAAAAGACAGATGAAAATAAAACTAGCAGCTGCATTAGGTCTACTCAAAAGGAGAGACAAGATTTTGCTTTAGGAGGAATTTATATTAAAAAATTATAGATGATTTAAAAGTAAACATCAAATAAAATAGAACCATAGCAGTAACAAACTTTATTACAGATATATTTAAAAGATAAGTGACTTACAATGAATTTATAATTTGAAATATAGATAAGCCTACCTTGCCCTGAAAAAAATTCCTGTTGTAGTGTTTGCAATCTGACAGTGTAGTGTCTGCTCTGCTCATGAGAACTTGCTTTTTTTTTAACATCTTCAGTGAATGTATTTTAAGAGTCAGAGAAGCAAAATGTTTTTAAAAGAAAGCAATAAACATAGAAGCCAAAACGACGCCATTCTTCACATCTACAGAAAGAATCATCTTTGCACAAGATTGGTCTGCCCTTGTTCCATGAATGGAGAATTCAGTTTACAATTAGTTTTTCTTTATCTTGAATGTAAGCCAATGTTTAATTGCTTCATATCCATAATTGTATTAACTTTGAATAAATTGTATTAACTTTAAATAAAAAAATTCTGTTCTATGGAACAAGGAGATTAATTACTAAAAGACAATAGCGATCCTTTGCTATCAATCAAACATGCAGAAAAGCATGACCAACTAATGAGGACTCAGCTTCATTAACTTTCCTCAAATCTCATTTGTAGTATAAAAGAACACCATATATTCAACTCCCATAAAGATAAATTTAATCAACCCAATAGTGTGTGAATTTGTTTATATCACCCTTACTCATTATCTAAAGGCAATCTCATGCTCTCTTCACTTTGTAATACCATCTTCTTAAATATTCTCTGATAGAGCTTTGGACTATTTTTAATTAAATAAATGAATTTTCTGAATATCCTTCAACCCATCACCATTTCTTCTTGGCATCATAAAAAATTAAGTCATAAAATCATATGTTGTTAAAGATTGAAAGAAATCATAGAGGTCATTGAGCCCATTCCTCTCATTTTACACAATGACAAACCAGCTTATATAAAGGATCTGTCTGCTTGGTCATTAAATGTCACTAAAGGCTATAAAAAATAATACTGTGTTGTTAGAAAGGAACGTATGCTATTGATTGACACTACAAAATTACAAAATATATTCCATTGTATTTAAAGATAAACAATTCAGATTTAATAAGTACACTGGTAATGAGGGCAATAATAAACACTATGCTCTTAAAGAAGATGAGGGGTTTATTTAAAACTACACTATATCTACAATCTGTAAAGATTTGCTTTGCTTTTCTCATCCTGATTGCCATGTGAGTCTCTTTAATATATAATTATTTATTAAGGATTTCAATTAAAAGCTAAGGGTTCCTAAAGTTATAAAATTAATTTGTTTCAACTATTTGTTTAACTAGAAAATACGTACGCATTTATTTTACTATATATTTTATGCTTTTAAAGATATATTTTTGCATCTATTCAATGTAAGGATTCTAGCATGCATGTTTATTAAGTACCTTTATCATTTATTTTCAGCCTGAGAAATAGTTTTTTCAAAACCTATTCATTTGAAAGACTTCAGAATATTAGCTTTCTGATAAAAGCTTTGAGAGCTTCCCAACGCATTCTGGCTTTATAGAGCTGCTTTTCAGCAAAAAGGTGTTTAATTAGGTTGTCTCACACTTCTCTAAATCTGAAAACCTAATCACCACCTTCAAACTCAAAGAACACAGGCAAGTTGCTTTGAATATTATCCTGTACAAAACCTTTGGTTTTTTCCTTCCACTCATTTCCACCTTCTATCTGAATAAAAACTTTGACTTTAAAGCATTTTGTATTTTTTAAAATAAAAAATTATTTTAAAAAGTCAAACAAAGTCACAACATATTAAACCCAACTTATATTCTTATATTTTAAGGGACATATGTGTGTACATGCATGTGTGTGCATGCATGTGTGTGTGTAATAAAGTTCGAGAACAAGTAAGCACTTGAAAGCAGCAAAAGACAGAAACAAAGAAATCAAAGAAAATGGGAAAACTGAATTATAATAGTAGTGGATATATATCAAAGAAACAGACTGCAATACACAGGCTTAGTCTGATAGAATTTTCTCTCAATTAGGACTCAGATTTATCCTAGAAGCCCAAAGAAAAAATGATCCCTACATAGTGAGAACTTACGGCTCACATCCCTCCAAAAAATTTTACCACAAAAAATATTTGACTCTTCCTTATCCCTCTCTCTACTTTGCTGTTATACATATTTGAGCACCAGATAAAATTCCTGCTCCCCAAAATTTTACACTTTAATAGAGATAAACAGGGAAAAATTATTTTTAAATAGGATGACTAATGTAGTATCACGAATTCAGTTAATATTCAAAGGATTCCAAAGGAAAAAATAAGAGGAACATAACATTTAATTACTTAATACTGAGCGCTAAGCATAGTGGTAGGTAATTTCACAGCAACCCCATCAATAAGGATTACCATCACTGTATTAAAGATATAGAAACCCTTTTGAGAACAGGTCCAAGGTAAGGTAACTTAATGTATTTTATTTGACAGAAAATGAAATGAATCTCTAAAGATGGAGAAAAATTGTGAAATAAAGGTCTAGATGGCAAGGTCTCACACAAAAGAGAGAGTGATCAATAGTTGATTTCAATATCTGAATCTAAATGGACATGGGGACCGCCCAGGGAAGAAGCAGAGAAAGGATAGCTGGTGTTACAGAAAATGATCCCTACAAATAACAAATTCCTTCTAAGGAGGTTAAATCCCGTGAAATAGAGAAGTCCATTGTTGTTCAGAGGAGCATCAGGTTGGTTTACATATTCAAGTTTTTTGGAATCACACTAAGAAAAGCAGACTTCTACATGCAGTAAAATGAAATTACAATTATGAGGCAATTCTGGAGGGTATGAGGAAAGGAAGAAGACACTTCATGGTGGTATGTACAAGTAGAATAGATGCAAAGAAATACCAATAATAATTTCTCATTTGGGGATGTCAAGAAATACTTTTTAATAATTGGGAAGCTTAATTTTCAATTTAGTGTTATTTCTGTGGCAAAGACTTAAACCCCTTTTCTAACTTTCCCCCAAAATCTTTAGTATGACATACATGAGGTATATAAGAAAGAGATCACAATTGTGGAAGCAGAAGTTCTAACACACGCCAAAAAATGGCATTGTTATTTTTTAAAGGCACAATATCTTGAGGAAAGACTCTTTAAAACACACACACACATTTTTGTTGATTTCAGAGAGGAAGGGAGATGGAGAGAGAGATAGAAACATCAGTGATGAGAGGGAATCACTGATCGGCTGCCTGCTGCACAACGCATACCAGGGATCAAGTCCACAATCAGGGCATGTGCCCTGACTGGGAATCGAACTGTGACCTCCTGGTTCATAGGTCAATGCTCAGCCATTGAGCCATGCAAGGACAGGCTTTTTTGAGGGAAACATTAAATGTTCAGTTTGGCATTTTGAGGTGCATATGGAATCTGGGAAACTGGGTAAAGATTTCAATGCTTTGGGATGGGGAACTAGAGCTTAAAGAACATGTAAGAATTGACTTGACAGTAACCTTCTTTTATGAGAAAACTAGAGGCCCAGTGCACAAAATTCATGCACGGGAGGGGGGTCCCTCAGCCCGACCTGCACCCTCTCCAATCCGGGAGACCTCAGGGGATGTCCTACTGACAGCTTGGGCCCGCTCCCCGTGGTTCTCTGCTCTCTGCAGGGCCTGCCTGCTCCACACCATGGCAACCGCCAAGCAGGCCCTGCTGGGTGCTGCCTGTGGGCCATGCTTGCCGGCTCTCGGGTCGCCGCGGCAATACCTGCTGGGCTCACGTTGCTGGGGTGACGCCAGCGTTCTGCCCCGGCTGCTATGGGCGCCACCATCTTTGTTGCGGAGTGCCTGTTAATTTGCATATTACTATTTTATTAGATAGGATTTTAAATGTGATCATAGAAAGGGAACAGTAAAGAGAGCAGAGGGCCAGGCCTTTAGAATCATCTGTTATGTAGAAGGATCAACAGAACCAGTAAAGAAAACAGAAAGGATTCAAGATGCTTCAGAGGTGGTTCCAAAGAGTTCATGTCAGGCACTGACATAATGGGGGGTGTCTTAAATCAATTCCCTTTAGCTAGAGGTCAACTGCCTGGTAGATTTCCCTATGTCTTCTATTCAATACTCTCCATTGTTTTGTATTTTCTATGTAGATCTTCTAAAGCTAATAACTTGAGCAGCCATTTCTTTTTTTTTTAAGTACACACACACACACACACACACACACACACACACACATCATGTATTGTGTCTCTACACCTTTCAGATTGGCTCCAGAAAGTATTATTCTCTTGTCCAATGGCATCTATCCTGACCTACATGGGAAATATTACTTGATTAATGATTTTTAGTTATAATTTCCTTGAAACAAAGAAAGCTATTCCATCAAGGGCATCCTTAAATCATCAGTTAAACTAGAACTAGATTCCATCTGTTCTAATTCCTAATTCCCTTTGTCTGATGCTTTTTCTGCCAAACTATATTGGCGAGTGGTGTGCTCATCTCAAAGGGTGCACAAGACCTACCCTGAATATTTATATGTTAGATTTGGATATGGAACTGCATTTTTCCTGGGTTCTAGCCCTTCACCATGCAAAATATTAAACAAGACCAAACAGGTGAGAAAAATGTTTAAGTGCTATTAATGTTAGACACAGATGGAAGTACTTCTAAAGTATTTCAAACAATAGATATTGACACATTATCTACTTTTTAATGACTAATGGCCACATGATAATAGCAAATTAATCTCTTCTACCATGTGTGTCCAAAATAGTCCTGGGCAAACTGACAAATATCTGGGAAATTTTAGCAGTCTTTGGAATGAACAATAATTGCTTTGCTTTCATTGTAGTTTGCCAAATCTTTTGAGATGTGTGGGTTTGTGGGGGTATTTTTAATCTTAAAAAGATGTAGCATGAACAAAATAAAATCTCATTTATACAGTGCATTAAAAAATTAATCTAAGCAAAAGTAGTATGCCATAATCCATGGGAATTCGTACTACATTAAAGTGAGTATAAATAAGTTAGTGTGCTGCATTTCTTAGTTTTTTTAATCATCTTGGCAATGGTAAAAAAAAAAAAACTTACGGAATGCTTGTGTTTTTATCTGCCCCTCAACTCTACCAAAAATTCATTATTTAAAGAATGTGTTTATTAAAAACAAATGTATTTAACATGCTTGTTAGAATACTTAATATATTTTAACATTATCTTTAAATAGCTGCTTTATAACCTGAAAATTCATTTGGTACTACTGAGGGAAATGTAAGAATATATCTGTATATAAATGCTTTCAAGTATTCCCATTATTGATTATGTTTTATTCATTTTATTTCATGATTTTTTTTTTAAAAAAAGATCTCATCTGTATACCCCACTTTCAGAGTACATTGGAATCTCACTATAATGATTTTGGCATCAAAATTATAAGACTACATTGTTTTGGTACCAAATATCATTAAATGAGGAAGTTAATATTCAATTACATTTCTAAAATGAACCAACTGCATTAGAGTAAGATTTCAAAGTAGCTGCTAAAAGCCCTATATAACTCCACACAAGCTGGCACCAGCCACTGACAGAATCTACACAGCTCTCCCTGAACTGCTCAGTAGAGCTGGGTATGGTACCCATCAGCAACCTCCAGCTGGGGCAGCCTGCCTACAGAGTTCTCCTCATCTCCTCATGGCATAAGAGCTCCTGTGATGGTCTCCGCTCTGCCCTTCAAGATGACAAACTTCATACACTTTGTGCCAAAATAACAAGTGAATAAACTTCTGCAAGCTCATATAGGGTAGGATAATGTGTCTTTACTTCCTATCCTGGAAGAGCTAAAAAAATGAATATTTTCCTCCCTTAATAATTTGCATGTAGTTGTGTATGCATATGGAAATACCATGCAAGGATTGAGGTATTTACATGTTGAATCTCAAGCCCATTTTTCCTTAGATCTTTTTTTAAAAAATGAAGTGTAGTTATTGAGCTTAAGTCAAAGCAGACACAGATATCTTAATGAGAAAAGGGCGCAAATAAAACCACATTGTATTTTATTTGATATATATTATAAAATTTTATTAAAAATAATTATAAACGTTTGAACAATAATAGATACAGAGGCAGAGCTGCCTCAAACAGATTGTCAAACTGCAGCGGGAAGGCCAGGGAGGGTTGGGGGGCAGGAGGGAGGGGGGTAAGAGATCAACTGAAGGACTTGTATGCATGCATATAAGCATAACCAATGGACATAAGACACTGGGGGGTAGGGGAGGCCAGGGGATTGTCAAGGGGGGAAGGGGGGGAAGGACACATATGTAATACCCTTTGTAATACTTTAAGCAATAAAAAAATAAAAAAAATTGTAAAAACATAATCAGATTTGGGGAAAGGACATCAATTACAATGTTTGGAAAAATCAGATTTGGAAGAAAAGTGAGCAGAAAGAGAACAAAATTATCTGTAGGGAAGGACTGAAAAACATAATGAAAAAAGAACCCTCGAGTGTATGCTATAAATGAGATGATACTGTAAAAAATACTTAACAGGATGGGAGGGCGAGGAGAGATAAAAGGGGGATGGGAAAAAAAAAGGGAGAAGGGAGAAGGGGAAAGGGGAAAAGGGAAAAGGAAAAAGGAAAAAGGAAAAAGGCAAAAGGGAAAAAGGAAAAGGGAAAAGGGAAAAAGGAAAAAGGGAAAAAGGAAAAAAAAAATAAACACTGGCCCTTTCCCCAAGCGGTCCCCGTAAAGGTTTATCCCCCAGAAAACAAAAAGGGAAACCCTTTTTAATTTCCCCTTTCCAATTCCGGGAAAAAAATTTT